>NC_057805.1:512730278-513030278 GCF_018294505.1 Triticum aestivum | reverse complement strand
AACATGCCAATGCTTCAAAGAATAGTGTAGATGCTCCTAACAAGACGCCATTGGCGCTCTTGCCAACCACTGCCATCGAACCAATAGAAGTATTCTTGGATACCCCTGCGTCGACATGATATTCGTAGTTTTATAGGTCTTTGTGCAATCCATCTAGGATGACGAACATGTGCCTTGCTTCCACGTGGCATGGTTCACCTGTAATTGGGATCCAAATCGATGATGAGTCGATCCACGAAGCATTGAGTCAACAATGGGCTTTCATGTGTGTCTTTGTGAATCAGCTTTCGCCGTGCATGCCAAATCACCGATAAGGTAATGGAGAGCTATGATCAAATCCTCATGTTTCGTATACTCAATCTGGTTGAAACTCCACTCCATTGCATTATGCTCCATGCCTGAGGCCGGTCTCATCTACATGTATATAGAAGTTTGTTCATCTTGTATTATAGAAAATTACTAATCATGTGTTTAAAAATTGTTCAACATGGATTTTAAAATTATTCATGTTAGTAAAAGAGTGTTGATGAATTTAAATAAAATATTGTATTCTTACCTGTATTTGGAAAAAAAAAACTCCACTTGTCTTAAAAATTACTCATATTATTAAAAAAAAGCACATGTATTTATAAAAAAATAAATATTAAAAATGTTTGAATAATATTTTTCGTGTATTTAAAAATACTCATTGTGCTTTAACAAATGCTCAACATGCATTAAAACGTATACAACATTATTTGAAAAAAATCTTCGGCGTATATGTGAAAAAAATGCTCAAGGTGTATTTAAAAATGCTCAATTATAAATAAATATAATTTAAAACTCAGCATGTATTTATCACATTTGTTTAAAATTTACTTTATGAATATAATATGAGAATATGAATATATGGAAAATAAAAAAGCGCAAAACATGAAAAGAAAAGGAAAGTTAATATTAAATAAAAAGGAAAATACAAGTAGAAAAATACTAATAACTAAAAATAGAAACATTAGTTAAATAGAAAACAAAAAGGAAGATCTGGGTGAAAATAAAAAAATTAGAAAGGAAACAGCAAAAAAATGAGAGAGAAATGTTCATGAAAGCATAACTGTAGAAAAAACCGCACCAACCTAGGGCGTGTTTGGTTGCCCGCACCGGGCCCAACCAGGCCCGCGCGGGAAGGGAGAGGCCTGTTTGGTTGCCTGGTTTTCCTGTTGGGCCTGCATGGCACGCTTCTCAAAGCAACCCAGAGCCTGGCTCGCTGGAAACCCTCGGATCGGCAGTTTCTCGCGAGCCAGGCTGAGTGCGGCGCAAGGTCGATGGGCGGGAGCAAGGCGCGGGCGAGGGGGGATGGCAGGAGATGGAAATCTGGCGCGCCTTCCCGGCGCCAAATTAGCCTCACCCCCCTTTCACTCGCTCACCCATAGCCACTACCCCCCTTTCTTCTCCACTGCCTCACCACCGGCGGCGGCTGCGATTTCAGATCTGCACTATAGGCGGCGGCGGAAGAGGCGGCGACGTTTGCGGCTGATCTGGTGCTCCCCTTGCTGTTGGCCACCGTCTGGTCGACCTACTCTGTGCCATGGCTCCCCCTACGTTGTCCTCGTCTCCGATGCCGGTAAGCAGCACCCCCTCCGCCTTTGTTTGCTCAGTGGTTAGGCCTTTAAGCTAGGTGTAGGATCGATTTCCCACTGAACGAACCGTCGATGTCGACTAGGTTATGGATGCACGGATGAGGCTGATAATCCAGGCAGCAGCACTGATTAGTGTGATTTAGGCATGGGTCATGTTCATGCACCAGAGAGCTGCTCGTCGTGCTGGGAGACCGTTGATCCGCTATGGTCCATTGTTTCCCCGGGAACAGGAGAGGATCCAAAATCTGAACTACATCTACAACTGCAATGACGTCGAGGCTCTGTGGATGCTTAGAATGAAAAGAGTGTTGGCGCCGCCTCCTCGCAGCGCCTTCTTCTTCTTCTTGGCTGTCTCTCACAGCTCAACCTTCTCTCTTGTGCTTTCTCTCAAACACACACCATGGAAGAAATTCTCAGAAAACACACACACACCCACGCATGGACCAAGGAAGAAGGAGGCAATAGCTTTGCCAAGAGACACCTTCCTCTTGGTCAGCCGTGGCTACATCTTTTTCTCGGCCCTCACGGCTTCATTCTTCATTACTCCAACGCAAGGTTATATATACAAAGGACCACGGACTATGTCATGCACTCACGCACAGCAGCCCACTACCACCACTAACTAACCACTGCATGCACTACCCACGGCCTAAACTCCATGATCCAAATGACTCGGCACTCGGCAGCCACTTGTGACCAGGCCACTACATGCATGCATCAACTACTAGCAACGATACTCTCGGCTAGGACTAAACGAACTCACGCATGGACAGCTAGTCCAACAAACAGAACGACCGGCCGGTTCACCCGACCCAATTTGATGCAGTCCATCACGGCTCCAGCCTCTGATACGTCTTGCCGCTTCTCACGCAGCACCATCGGCATCTCGCCGTGCTCGCCGCCTCACACGGCATCCTGGCATCTCACCTCCTTGGCGCGCACAGCTGAATCCTTCATCGGACGAACACCACACTAGACTAGACTACATGCAAAACTCAAACATGCTAATAAAAGGAATCAAGATTAAAGCTAACAAAGAGCATCATTTGCCAGGCTTGTCGAGACCTTCAGGAGCAGGGGCCTGTTACAAGATAGCATCAACACCAGTGTCGAAGAGCAAGTGGCCATGTTCCTCCATGTTGTTGGCCATAATCAGAGGTTCAGGGTCATTCACAACATGTTCAGGAGGTCAATGGAGACCATCTCTAGGTACTTCAAGCAGGTGCTTTTTGCTGTTGGGGAGCTTAGAGGAGAGATGATCAGGAGACCATCTGGCCAGACTCCACCAAAGATTCGCGGAAGCCTAAGATGGTATCCATACTTCAAGGTGAGCATCGACAATATACACCTTTCATGGCTTGATATGCTTTTATTGTGCAAGTTCAGCACTAACACAGGCTAGTGATGCCATTTTCAGGACTGCATTGGGGCAATAGATGGTACTCATGTCACTGCCAGAGTTCCTAGGTCACAGTCTGCAGCATACAAGGGGAGGAAGCACTACACAAGCCAGAATGTGCTTGCTGCTGTTGACTTTGATCTGAGGTTCACATATGTGCTGGCTGGCTGGGAGGGGTCAGCGCCTGATGCAAACATTCTCACTGACAGCATGAGTCGACCTGATGGGATCAACATCCCCGACGGCAAGTTCTACCTTGGAGATGCTGGCTATGCATGTCGGCCGGGTATTCTTCCACCCTTCAGGAAAACAAGGTACCATCTCAACGAGTTCTCTGGTAGGAACTTTCCTAGGACTGCACAGGATTTGTTTAATCTCAGACACTCCAGCCTTAGAGTAACTGTTGAGAGGGCATCTGGAGCTCTGAAGAATAGGTTTAAGATCCTGGAATAGAAGCCATTCCGCCCATACTCCACTCAAGTTAAGCTAGTTCTTGCTTGTTGCATTCTGCATAACTGGATCCTCCAGTGGGGCTTTGATGAACACGTGCCTGAGGAGAAAGAGGTCGAGCCTGACGATGTTGTTAGCTCTGGCCATGGTGTGGAGGCATTTGACAGTGACGCTTGGAAGAACAAAAGGTTGGAGTGGGCAGAGGCAATGTGGCTTAACAGAGGTCAGTGCAGGATTTGAAGAAGGGGAAGAAGAAACAGCAGCAACAGAAGCACAGAAGAAGAGGAAGAAGAAGAAGCAGCAGCAGTAGAAGCATAAGAGGAAGATGAAGCAGCAACACCGATAAACTATCCCCTATTTAGCCAATGGCTCTTAATAATTTGATCTGTCATTTGATTGTAGTTAGGATGAACTGTCATTTGTTTAACTAGCTGGCACTGTGTTCAGATTGTGTGTGGTAAGGTCACCACTAGATAGAAGTGGTGACAACACCTTATGCAGGTTGCAACCAAACACCATGTCATATGTGCACCTAATGCAATGCGGGCAACCAAACGCTGGGTCAAAAATGTTTTTCTCATGCAACTAGGGGCATGCAGGCAACCAAACTATGTGCATCTGGGTTTTTTGACCTGCATCCCCTCAAACCGGCTCAATAGAGCCAGGCTCGCCGGGCCAGGCTGAATCGGCAATGTAACAAAACACGCCCCTAGCAACCCGCCCATGAAAGAAAACACCCTGCCCCTCACTGCCCGCCAGGCAAAACCCTATTTGCCGCAAGTTGCAGCAAAATGAGGGAGCTCCTATACAGCGCTGCAGGCGCCCGTTAACGATCCGGCGCCTGCAGCGCTTCTAGCATGGGCCGGCCCACTAGCGTGCAGCCCCAAGTTTTTCTAAATTTTCTTAACGAAAATAAAAATATGAAATGAAGAAAGGTTTATAGATTTAAAGAAAAAAAGTTCATCCATTTGAAAAAATACGTTCATATCTAAAAAAAGGTTCATCAATTAAAAAGAAAGTTCATTCAAATTGAAAAAAAGTTCATCCAATTTAGCGAAAGTTCATTAAATTTGAAAAAACTTCATAGAAATTGAAAAAAAGTTCATGTATTTTTAGAAAAAGTTCAGGGAACTGAAAACAAAGTTCATAAATCAGAAAATGTTCATCCATTTTCAAGACAAATGATCATTAAATTTCGAAAAAATTCATCAATATTAAAAAAAGTTCATCATTCTTAAAAAAGTTCACAGAATTATCAAAAAAAAAAACGTCAACCGGCGACTAGATGGGCCGGCCCATTTACAGGGCGCCAGTTAACAAAGAGCATTTTAACTGGCGCCAAGTGGCGCAAATAGGAAATGCCGCAAAATGACGGGGCTACGCATAGGCGATCGAGCGATTGTTTGGCGTGGGCCGGCCCGTTATGCGTTTTCAGCAATCCCAGTTTTGGGAACCTTACTGGAGGTTCAATACGTTTTTTTTGGGGGGTTTAGGGTTCAAGGTTTAGGGTTTAGGTTCAATATTATTATTTTTTTCCAGTTTCATTTTCGTTTTTACGTTTTTGTTTTTTTATTTTATCTCCTTTTCCTTTCTTTCCATTTCTGCTTCTTTCCCCTATTTCGTTTTTTCTTTTTCTTTCTTTTCTTGTTATTTTTTCTTTTCCTTCCTTTTTTTATTTTCTTACAATGCTAATTCTTTCAAGTTTCTTATTCTTATTCAACAAATGTAATAAATTAGATAAACATTCGCATTCTTTTACATTCTTTTCTAAAATTTTGTTCCAAAAAAATTATAATTTACAAAATTGTTCGCGCTTTCACGAAATGCTCAAAAATTCAAAATCTTTTGCTTTACAAGTTTGTTCAGAAGACATTCTTCAAGAATTACAAAAAATGTTCCTATTTTCAAATTTATTCACACATTCAAAAAATATTCTTGTTTTCCAAATTTGTTTGTAATTTGTAAATGATGGACGAATTTAAAAAAATCTTCTGTCGAAAAAATTTGTTCATCAATTTGAAAAATGTAAGTCTTGCAAAAGAATTTTTTGTAAATTTGAAAAGTGATCGTCTTTACAATTTTGTTCCCCTTTTTCAAAATATTTTTTTTTCAATTTTTTTTGCAATTTCACAAAAATACTTGCATTTTCATAAACTGTTCATGTTTTCTATTTTTCTTCGCAAATTCAAAAAAAGTTCTTTCTTTGAAAATTTTGCCAATTATATTTCGGGAATTTAAAAATATATTTCCTCTTTCAATAATCCGTAATTTTAGAAAAACGTTATGGTTTTTTTTCTCGAAAAAGGTTTGCATTTTGAAAAACAAATCCCAATACCGAAAAATGTTGTCATTTGAAATTGTTTTTTCCTTTTTCAAATAATAATTGGAACTTCGAAAAGTTCCATTTTTTTTCAAAAAAATCACAAAATATAAAATGTCCGCATTGTTTAAAATAGTGTTCACAATTTCAAATAATGTTCCCATTTTCTATTTGACCCTTTTTTTACCAATGTTTTTGCGAGAATTTCTAGGTTTAAAATTTTGGTTCACAAATTATGAATTGGAAGCGTTTCAAAAAAGATTTACTATTAAAAAAACAAGTTTTTTTTTAAGAAATTGTCGCAGCATATTGTTCATATACAGCGTGCTACATTTTTTGACACAAAAGCTCAGGAACTTTAGTTTTTCGTAATTTTGTGTACTCATATTTTTAGTTTTGTCGCTGCCCTTAGTTTCCATAGTTTCACGCTGCTAATTTACCACTAGAGCTAGCTAGGCACAGTGTTTAGCACGACGCATAGGTCTATAGGAAGAATTGGGTTCGAGTCCAAGCTTCCTCAGCTCCACCTTTTTTACACTACGACACCTCGCCAGCTTCTCGATTCCAGCTTCATGGAGCGCTAGCGTTCGCATGAGCTTCATGTGTGAAGTTGAAAAACCTACGAGCTGGAGTGTTGCCGAACAGGCCCTAAAGCGCGAACTATGTTCAGCTCGCATTTTTCCTTACGCGTCCTTTTCTGAACTGGCTCATTTAAAGGGTTCGCTCATTCGCTGGCTACCGCTCAGTCAGTCGACGTAATGGTCCCGTCCTTTCTTTTTGCTTTATTTTTCTCTTTCGGTTTTCTCTGTTTATTTATTTGTTTTCTTCAGTTTCTGTTTGCCTGTGTTTTTTCACATGTTGTTTTTTCTTATTTCATGGTTTTTAAAAAATTCCCTATTCTGTCGTCGTCGTTAAACCCTAACGCCGGAGGGTCGTTGTCGTCTGACAGCTCCATGTGCTCCATGACAAGCGTCAGAGGAAGCACTCTTGCTCCGTCGTGTGCCTCTTCGCCTTCTCCTTTGCCGCCGCCGCTCAATCCGACAGCTCGGTACCGAGCCAGAGCGCTTTGGCATTCTTCCGCTGGCGCCGCCGTGCATCCGACTCCGCCGTTGTCAGGGAACACGTATCAAACTGCGCACACGATTACCCGACGCCTTGCCGACGCATCGCCTGCCGCCAAAGCGTCCCTCGCGCTTTGCCGCTCGAGCTGTGCGGCCCGCGCCTCCGAATCGTGCGTCCTTGACCGGCCCGGCGCCAGCGAGGGCAGAAGCACCCAATGGTGCCCATGCACACCCTTCGGAGGTAGAAGGAATGTGGTGGATGGGGAGCTGCGTACCTGCAGTGGCGCGAAGGGGGCGACGTTGCCACCGGTGTTGCGCAGTGGACTGGACGGCCTGGCAAGGTCGCCCGCACTGCGACAGCGGGACGGCCCGGCGACATCGCTTCGCGAAATGCCGCAGCTACTGTCACCTGGATCTAGACAGAGAGGCGCAGACCGATATGGAGAGGGACCACATTGACGTAGCTCTTGTCGCCGCCGGAGCTAGAGCTGCTGCCTTCACCCGCCATGGATCGGACGCGGAGAGAAAACGACGGATTGGGATGAGGAGTGGAGGAGAAGTGAAGTGGACTGAGCGGTCTAGGTTTCATCGGAGGGTATATTTGTGGGGTCGGGGTGGGCCGGGCTGACATAGTTGACGCGCCCGGGCGCGCCCGGGCCGCCCCATATTGCCGTACATTTGGGCTGGATATGAGGGGCGCCGGATAGCCCATGCGTTTGAGGGCGGTTTGAGGTGCCCGGGTTGGTCGCCTTTTTCTGACTGGTCATTGACCGGACCGTCTGCCCTGGCACTTTGAGGAGGTTTGGGGTGCCCGGTCGTAGATACTTTTAAAATATCCATATCGGCAGCTTATGGTATCCACGAAAAAGTTAGGCATGCTGTTGAAGATATTATCAGTATGGTTGTATCACTTCAGTATTATCAATTTTACCATGTGGCACTCGTGGTAAGCAATTCAAATTTGATGAAAATATATCAATTCAAGGAAAACGTTCTTTGTAAGAAAAAACTGTCGAATGCAGGCTTGTCCAACAAGTAGCACAAGCACCGGCCGAAAGAGAGCCCCCAGACCGCCTGAGGCAAGTACCAGCATCATGGTCCATGGAGTGCATGGAAACGCAAGCGATCGATGCAATCAACCTGGTCTTCTTCTTCTAAAGCATGCCCGTCCGTAGCATGATCTGCGGAGCGGTCTTCCCGTTAGTGAAATGCAGCAGCAAAGCAGGAGCGAAACACGCCTTTTTTAGGCCCACCACCAAAAGCCGAAAACCTCGACGGATCGATGTGTACTCGATTGTACTCCTAACAAAAAGACATTATTCCCGTTGTTAACTGCTCGATCGTCAGGATGTTAATTGGTGAACCTGATTGATACATGCACGGTGGAGTGAATTGCAGAAAACCACCACATTGACGTATAGGTTTGCATAAAACACCGGTTTATGATTTTTTGTCAAAAAACACTGATTGTCGGTCTAATCTTTTGCAGAAAACACTGATTGTACGCTCAATGAAAAGCAGCCACCGGTCGAGTTGAGAAGGGACACCGACACAAAGGCAAAGTCACACGAAAATCAATTCATTTCATGACAGTAGATGCCCATCACTTTCGGGGACAGGAACTTGTGCTAGGTCCTAAAGTTGGTTAGGGCGATCCTAATCCAAGTACGGTGCAAAAAAAGAGGACATTAATTTGCACTATTTCTCGTACAAGACGAGCCTGATTAGTACGTACCGTGGTATCATTAAGACAACAGTGACGTTTACTGCTCCCAGGAAGCTGCTTATCTTTGCTGTCCAAGTTTTTGCCTTTCTACGTACGGGATAGAGATGGGTGCCTAATCATCGAGGGTTGCTGCGGGATTGGTGGCAAACTGACCCACCGGTTAAGTTAAGTAAAGATCGTTGTGTCAAACCATAACGTGCGTCCTTGGAAAGCTTGCTTGTTTCCCGTCGTCCTGGCCATGCATGCATGCATGCCAAGCTGAAACTTTGACCTGGACCTAGTGCACGTCACGTGTTCGATCGGTTGTCGACTTTGTTGACGTAAAGTTTCAAATACAAATGAGCTCATCCAGCGGCGATGCCTTTATATTTAGCCTGAAATCTAGATAGGTAACCTGAAACATGCTGCAGTTGTTTTTCTTTCCTTCCTGCTTTTGGGGAAAAGGCCAAAGACTATATTAAGTACTCCCTCCGTTCCAAAATATAAGTCTTTGTAGAGATTTCAAATGGACTATCACATACGGATGTATATAGACATATTTTAGAGTGTAGATTCACTCATTTTGTTCCGTATGTAGTCATTTGTTGAAATCTTTAGAAAGACCTATATTTAGGAACGGAGGGAGTATCACAGACCCTTACAAAAACACCATGATTTTTTTACAGAGCAATTTCATTAGATGGTGTTTTTTATGTGTTCTGTATCTCTACTCCTAATGGAGCAGTTGGTAGTCTCGCTTCCAGGTTTTTTTTAGTCCCACCTTTCATGGTTTTTTTTGGCACCTCCTCCCACCTCTGACTTATCCACCAGAAACCGAAAAAACCTCCTCCTGAGGCCCCAACCCGCACCCATCCACGTACCAAAAATAGACCTACGAAGGTTAACCAACGAAAAAAGACCTACCAAGATTAACCAGCAAAAAAAAAACCTAATGGAGGAGTTGGTAGTCCGGTACGGTTTATTTTCAACACTTTCCTAATGACAAAAGATCACGGATCTAACTTTCCTAGCTTAGCCAAATCAACGAATCTCTTTCATAAATGCAATTTGCTTTAGGAAACAAATAATAGATTCTTTCCTAGCTTAGCCAAATCAACGAATCTCTTTCATAAATGCAATTTGCTTTAGGAAACAAATAATAGATTCTTTCCTACCTTAGCCAAATCAACGGATCTCTTCCATTAATGCAATTTGCTTTAGGAAATAAATAATAGATTTTCAGGAAACAAATAATGGGTTTAATACGGTTTATTTTCAACACTTTCCTAATGACAAAAGATCACGGATCTAACTTTCCTAGCTTTGCCAAATCAACGAATCTCTTTCATAAATGCAATTTGCTTTAGGAAACAAATGATAGATTCTTTCCTACCTTAGCCAAATCAACGGATCTCTTCCATTAATGCAATTTGCTTTAGGAAACAAATAATATATTCTTTCCTACCTTAACCAAATCAACGGATCTCTTCCATTAATGCAATTTGCTTTAGAAAACAAATAATAGATTCTTTCCTACCTTAACCAAATCAATAAATTTCTCTCATTAATGCAATTTGCTTTAGGAAATAAATAATAGATTTTCAGGAAACAAATAATGGATTTAATACGGTTTATTTTCAACACTTTCGTAATGACAAAAGATCATGGATCTAACTTTCCTAGCTTAGCCAAATCAACGAATCTCTTTCATAAATGCTATTTGCTTTAGGAAACAAATGATAGATTCTTTCCTACCTTAGCCAAATCAACGGATCTCTTCCATTAATGCAATTTGCTTTAGGAAACAAATAATAGATTCTTTCCTACCTTAACCAAATCAGTGAATTTCTCTCATTAATGCAATTTGCTTTAGGAAATAAATAATAGATTTTGAGGAAACAAATAATGGATTTAAAGAAATTCATAGGTAAACCATCTCTACTACTTATTAAACAAGAAAACATGTACATCGCTAAGTGTACCCAGCTCAATTATAACCACACGATCAGAATCACTTAATTTAATCTAATCCAGAGCCAAAAACGCGCTTAGCAATTTACCTGGGCGGACGAAAACTCTGCCGTACCAAACGTTCCACGCGCCCCGCGTCGACCCCGGTACATCGTTTCCTAATCCAAGGAAAGGAAAACACAATCCGATATCGAAAGATCCCTGAATGCAGGTGAGCGACGCGGTCAACACGGGGAGGCGGCGGCATCTCGAGGGAACGGTGATGGCCAAGTTGTGGGCTCCGGCGGGGCTGCTGTGGATCTGGCGGATGGCAGCAGGATCGGGTCGACGACGGACGGCTCCGGCGAGAGTCGGAGGGACGATGGCGGCGGCTGAGCTCCTCCATGGCCTACTGCGGTTCCAGGGAGAACAGAAGGAAGGGAGGGGAGGAAGGGCACGGCCAGCAAGCTCTCACCTCTCTTACCTCCATGCCGCCGTCGACACGACCCCCGAGCCTAGACCACGACCCATGCGACGGGACCCCGCTGATGCCGGCGGCGGTGCCGGGTTCCATGATCTATTCGACTTCATGTGTCGAATCATCAAGTCCGCACCAGCACTCCACCGGGCCCCTCAGTGGGATCGGCGTCCGTATCAGCTCCTGCCTCTGCAAGTCAAGGGGTAGGCTGCTCGATCGCATCTCCAAGAGTCCCTCGCCGCCACAACGTCTGCAGTCGCGGACGGCCGTACCTGTCGACGGGAGCGGCTGAGCAGGGGACATCCCGCCGATCCGATGGCGGAAGGGCGAGATAATGGGCAAGTCTACCTCGGGTTGAATCTGGACACCAGCGAGCTCCTTGCAGTAAACCAGGTGCTGGACTTTTGCGTTTTGTTTATCAGGTTTGCACTGTGTGAATCACGCCGGTCCGGCTCTCACCCCTCTCTGACCTCCATGCCGCAGTTGGGCGCTCCTTCGAAACAAGATTATCGTGTCCAGGTATACAGTCCGCCACAAAACTCTCCCGTGCAGTGGGCGTACAGAAGGTACCTTCCTCTCCTGATTTTGTATATGGCAGTGTAGTACTATGTGGTTAACTGAAAACGAAGAGTAAGCAAATTAGTTCCTGTCAGAACAACTATAGCCGGCATCGCCGCCGTCGCTTATGGAGCTCCACACCATTCCCCAATTGTACGAGAGCATGTTCAATCTTCGCCATTCTATACTATGTGCAAATGGTCAACTCTTTTCCAAACAAGAAGATATGAGGATTAGGCATATATGCCCCATAAGGTAGCTATATTCATGTGTTGTAGTGTGGATTATGGTCACGCTCTGTCTTGGACTGCAGATAGCTAGGTTAACAAAAATGGATACTCTGCATATTTTCTGAATTTTTAGTAAGGTCTACATGAATAAGGTTAGCAGTAGTTCTGACTTGGGGCACTGGTTAATTCTTCACATGCAGGAACGTGGAGAGATGGTGGGCTCCAAGCCCATTGTGCTTGCAGCTTGAGATGTACTTGGTCCAAATGAAAATCATCATTTTGAAGGGTTAGTAGATGATGCACGTATATAGTTAGATCTTAATTTTGTTTATTATTCAAAATGCTTGTACCCACTAGATTTCATTTTTTTACCTTGAAGGAGTATTATATTACTATTATTTGGAATCCACCTTGATCCTCCACTTCTATTTTTCCTAGGCAACTTCGCATGGAATTAGGATCACTTAATAAGGTTCTGGTTTCTTTTTCAAATTCACTTGCTTTATGCATGAACCTATTATAGATTTGTTGGTGTTGATTTGCAGTAAGAGCAAATGTAATATTGTTCTCATCAATTTCTTTCATAGCATGTGTAATGCGTTATAACATCAGTTTCATTGGATTGGAAAAGGTGATAAACATGCAACCATTCTTACTCGATGATATGAATACTTCAGGAGCAATGGTGGCATTTGTTTGCACATTAGTATTCCATTATGTAGTAAAGGATATGGTCTGGTAGTCATTCTTTATCGTTATAGTTATTGTCAAATGGTGGAATATTGCTGCCTAGCAGCTTTGGTTCATGCGTGTGTGAAAAACAATGTAAAATCATTTTTGTTGCTGTAGAATCTCATGAGTCGTATGAAAAAGAAGGCTAGGATATTTATATTTTTTAATTGTTCAGCTGCTTGTGTTACAGATCTGGGCATACCTTTTGTTTGAGATAAATTTGGGCATAAATTGTCACAAATAAATGGGTGGCATTGGGTCAAGGTTCAGGAACCCAGGGGCATCATGCTTCTTTTGAGCCACATGGGGAGAATTACATCCATGTATTAGAAAAACTAGGTGCCCGCTTAAACAGAAAAAATACAACTCTTGCTGACCGGGAGCTTCATGGTAGTGGCTAGAATTTAATCAGAGATCCATGTACAGGTTGATTGTTATGAAACCATGCGATGGAATCTTGATGTTGACAATGTCCAGAAATCTGATTCGTCAGAGACAAAATCCAACCTTAATTCCCTCATTCAGATCATGAAATATTGGGGTTAACAGTTTGCGATGTAAGATGGGTTGAGATCTGCTATACGTTAACTTTCTTTTGTTCAAATGTTTTCTTTTGTTTTGAAACCTTAATGTTTTCTGTTGTGGGGTGACAATGTCTGGGTTTATGCTAACAAGCAAGAAAAAGGTTATATGCAATGAGTTCCCAATCTTGAAATATTGAAATATTGAAGCATATCTTGGAACGACGGAGTTCCCAATCTTCATGGTAGATGATGGGACACTGGATGCTGAAGTTGCTTATTGTCTCGCGTAGAACAATAGCATGTCCTTATTTTTTGCTATGTTTTGCCCATGTTGATTACGATGGCATTGTTTTGAACATTCTATCTGTGTTGATAAAAAAGGAGATGATTTGGTATGCCCTCCTTGCAGAGGATCGAGCCTGGTCGGTTGGTTCTTGGTTGGGTGTTGTTGAGACGATCCAAGCCACCAGCAATTCGAGCTTGTCTTCATGGTGTGTAATTATATTTAGGTAGACAAAATCCCCTGATGATAGCCCAAAAAGAAGATTCGGCGTGACATGGAGATAAAGTGTTGCGTGCGGCAGGAAAGAGACAAACATATTCAGAAATCCAAACCACCAGGATGACAGTTGCGAGATGGCGATTGGATGGTGCTGACACATCTTGCTAGCGAGGAGGCTGTTTGCCGAAATTGGACTTTGGATTGTTATAAAATTTCAGTTTAGACCAATTCTTGTTAAACATAACATGTTATTGTGACAACTATTATGAAAAAAATTGATTTAGATAATCAAAATGATGAAGAAATTCCTAAACTTACGTGCGCTGCACGCGCACCCTTTCCAATTTGAAGGGCTGCTTATCGGTTTTAAATCTTGAAGTTTGCACGGTCACTAATATGACCATGCTATTTTAGAGTGATAACCTTCATTTCAGGCAGTAATGAAACTTGAAATGCCAGTTGACTAACAGTAATAAACACCAAGAATACTGGTTGATGTTAATGGGAATTATGATTAGCGATGATTCATTTTATGCTCTGGTGGAACGGGTCAAGCCGGTTTGCGCGGTGAGTATTGTCCGTTACTTATTTTCATACTAACTACATATATTGTTTGTGCAGGATGGATATGAGTTGAGAAAGTAGTTTTTATTATACTTGCTAAAACATCGTGGGAATGAAGCTAAAGACAACTTTCCGTATATTGTGAAAGAATTTCTTAAGCGTATAACCTAGATATTAATAATTTTATAATAGATGTTTAGTTGGAACTCCATTAAGTTTGTTACATGGACATGCCGTTAATTTTTCTTTTTGGCAATTTACATTGCAAAAATGTACTTTAATTATTAAATAATTGTATCTGTGTTATATTGTCCGTACGTGTGAAATTTAACATGCATTATCTTTATATAACTCTTGCAAACTATTTTAAGAGCCCGTGGCAACGCACGGGCATTGTACTAGTCTAGAGAATGATGCATGCTCGCGTGCAGATGAAATAATATGGCGATTAAAACTTAGTTGGATAAGGTGCAAGATTGGGTATCTATATGGAGAGATTTGTCTGATGTTTCATTTGAAGACGTCATCCTTTAGCTAACAGAAGGCCGAGCTATTTTTCCATGAAAACCAAGAAAAGATCATTGGTACCATTGGTTATTTGTCCATGGAAATCAAGAAATAATCAAATCGTGTGGTCAGATTTTTTTCCCCATCCAAGTAGGTTTTTACGTATTATAAATAGAAAACTAAGTCATTCGCACTATTTTGGTTGCAGGATTCGGTAACATATTCCCAAGTTTTACGTATCCTATTTTCTTTTTACTTTGTGCATGCTCTATTACCCTTGCTCCTGAACAATATCATTCTCTTGCAACTATGGTTGCACATATGTTTGAGAGCATGCATCAATTGGGTGCGCTGAGCACAAAACTTTTGAGTACTGTTTGTCTTATTAGGAATAAAACTAGTACTGCTATACCCTAAAAAAAAGATCATAGGAACGACACGGTCCTGGTTTTTTTTTTCGAATGGACACGGTCCTGCAAGTGGCCGCGTTGGGTTCTCCTGTGCTCTCGTGCGTGCGTATTTTTCTGGTTCATCGATTGACCTCGGCGGATTACATCCACCTGGTAGCTTGCTAGCTAGCCTTGCTACTACTCCCTCAGTTTCTAAACATAATTCTTTATATATATTTCATTTTAGACTATATACGGAGCAAAGCGAGTGAATCTACACTTCAAAAGGCATCTATGTATATCTGTATGTGGGCCATAATAAAATCTCTACTAAGACTTATATTTAGGAACGGAGGGAGTAGTTGATAGTTGATAGATACGTGAGTTGGCCAAAAGCATCGGCTAACTAAAACGCATAAGGAGCAAGCTTGTGTATGTGTATGCCCTCAACTGAAAGCACTCATGTGGGCAAAGTCGTACACACTGGACCGAAGCCAACAATTGATATCAGAGACCGAGTGGCCGTAATAAATCTTGATGGACTCATGGTGGTCTGTCATGGTTGGTAGGCTGGAAACACTGGTGTTAGCAGGCCGATGGTGACTGGTGTGTGTGTGGGGGGGGGGGGGATTGTTGGGTTTAGTCCCACATCGGTTGTAGGGGAGGCAAACACGATTTATAAGGACGGAGGGGTGTCCGCTCCTATCGGACTAGTCTTTTGGGGGGGGGGGGGGGGGGGGAGTGGGCCCAAGGCACTCGTTGTTGCGTCCGGGCTACTTTGTGGCATTGGATTATGGATGATTCCTCGTTCGGTACTCGCACTCATGGGCATAAAGCCACTGATCTGCATGGATTTTTTGTCACGTTCCACCAATGAGGTGGACATATTCCTCAAACAACACTTGTCTTATTTCTGCTTGTGGAAAAATTCCTCAAACTGCACTGATGACCCACAAGTATAGGGGATCAGTCGTAGTCCTTTCGATAAGTAAGAGTGTCGAACCCAAGAGCAGAAGGAAATGACAAGCAATCCCCTATATCTTCTTAGTGGAGTAAATTTGGCTTTTTACTCCACTAAGTTTGGCCTAGCCGATACCCTATACAGCTTAGTGGAGTAAAAAATTTACTCCCTCCCTAAAAATATGAGTATATTTACTACATCTTTACTCGGCCAAATAGAACCGACACCTCTTCTCCCCCGCCTCTTCTTCTCCTCCCGCACCACCGCCAGCGCGCCCCCCTCGCCCTTCCCCGCCCCTCCGATGGCCGGAAGTGGTGGCCGCCGGTCCCCGCAGCCGATCCGCAGCGCGGATCCGCGCCGCCACGTGCGCGGGTCGTCCTCCGCGGGCTCTTCATCGAGCTGCCGTCGCCGGTCGCTCGATCGGCCAACCGTTGCGCCCCTACGCCGGTTCGAGGACTTCCCCGTCCTCCCTCTACCCCGGCCGCCGACGAGGACCTACCTCGGGGTTCGGCAACGGCATTGGGGGACATGGGCCGCCGTGATCACGGATCGGGAGGCCCACACCCGGCGATGGCTCGGGACCTTCCACACGCCCAAGCTCTCGGCCATGGAGTATGACCGTTGGCAGGTCCCCTTCCACGGCGCGGCGGTTCGGCTCAATTTCCTCTTCAGCACACGTCCGGTCGACCTCGTCCCGCCGGAGCCAGGGTGGTGAGCTCGGATATGGCGTGGGAGGACCGCGAGGCGAGGGAGCGCCTCGAGGCCGAGGCCACCGACGAGGCCTATATGGAAGAGCTCAGCCGGGAGCCCCCGGAGTTTGTGGAGGCGGAGCGGATGGTCTTTGCCGACGCTGGCGGCGAGGTCATCGTTATCTCCGACGACGAGGTCCAAGGTGACGAGGACGGCGGCGCGGATGGCGGCGAGGACGAGGAGATCGACGTCGACGAGTGGAGGAGTGTCTTCCCCGACGACGGCACCGGCCCGGACCCAGCTCTCACCGAGGTGGCCTCACCCGGAAGGATTGGCTCGACCTCCACTTCGGCCGAAAATAGTTTAGTTTATTTTAAATTTATGTTTTATGTTTGGTTGTGCAAAACTACCTATGTTTATGTTTGAATGCACGCTACTTTCGGTTCAAATTGCTTCGAATTTGATCAAACTGAAGTTTACTCCGTTAAGTTTAGAAGATCGGTCAGAAACGACAAAAAAAAAGTATATAAACTTAACTAAGGGTTTTACTCCGTTAACTTTTAGGGGATCGGCCAAAGATGGCTTGACCGGGAAAGCTGGCCAGATCTTTGGGATGGACATTGAGGCTCCGGTTGCAGATGATCCGAGTGCAGTTCCTTCCCGGCGAGCTCACCGGAGTGCACAGACACAGAGACCGTACCGCCCACAGCACATGTATCAGACCAAATCGTACCACAACACTGGCCGATCGAGACGGCCAACGGAGCGCCGACACGCGTACGCGTAGCCGGCCATTCCGATCGCTCCCCGACTCCTGCTGTTGTGACCACCATGCGCCGCGGCTTTGTCCCGCACGCACGCTGCAAAGGAGAAATGAAACAAGAACACACCCCAAAGTAAGGCCGGGATGTTCCCTTGAAAAAAAAAAGTAAGGCCGGAATGGCGGTCGAGTGCTCGGTTGCTTGACCGACGCGTGGCGTGGAAGCCGACACCATCACGCGACGATACGCGAGCTAGCTGGGTCGTCTCGTCTCATCGCGCGTGCGAACCAACCCGTGACCCAAGCGGACGCAGCTCCACAAGCGAAGCGAGTGATAACAGCTCGGCTTTCAAGTATACGTGAACATATGGATATCACTCTTCTTTCCCTCTAATCTCTGAGTGAAGTCTGATTTAAACCTTAAATTTGTAGAGCTCGTTTCGTTGAAGATGAACCCTCACCTCCAAATTCCTGAAGTCGTACTTTGTAATCCGGGTCGTTTCTAACCTTGACACACTTTTAGATGGGGATTTGATGATGTGGCAGGGAGACGCTGGGATTGCTGACTTAGCTTGGATTGCATGCATGTCAATCCCTGAGCCACACTGCAGCCCGCTCCGTTCGTCTCTCGTGGCGGCGGCGGCCGGTTGTGCATGCAGGTCAATCAATGAGAAAGCGTCAATCCTATATCATATTTTTTTGTTTAGACATACAAAAGTTAGTTAGTTAGGATGGTTAACAGGTGCTGAGCTCGATCTTGCTCGCTGGTCCGTATCCTATTCTTCCCATTTTCATCTTGCTATTTATTTCTCATGCCGAGAAATGTCCTCACACTTTAGTTCTCCCGCTGACAAGTAGGCCACACACACACATGTTTTGCTTAATCCGCCAATCCCGGCCCTTTTTCTGTTTGGAAACGACCTTAAGGCTAAAAACAATCGGGATTACGAAGTACAAGGTACGGACTTTAGGGATTTGAAGGTGAGGGTTCATCTCGGACGAGCTCTACAAACTCAAGGTTTAAATCAGACTTCACTCTTAATCTCTTCTCTCTTGTCCCTTTTCTCTCTTCTTGTTTCCTGCTACGACCGTGCACCGTAGAAGCTACAAACACGTTTCCCAAAGCTGCAACAGTTGGCGATATGCTACAACCGTGTGCGCCAGAGTTGCAACCCGCAAGGCTGCACGCACAAGCACGCGGAGCTGCAAACGGTGGCGCTGTATGTTGGGACCGGCGATGGTGTGCGCTTCAAAGACAAGAGGACTGTGGAGCTTGTCTGTGGCAAGCCATGGCAGCGCGAAATAACTCTAATGTATGTAAGCTACGGCGACGCACAAGCGGCTTTTTTGTTTTCCTTTTCCTTTTCCTTCTAAGCATGGCCGTCTACGACCCGACCCTCTCCAGCCTGATCACCCCCTCTCCCACATCTGTGGAGCAGTTTTCTCGTCAGTGAAATGCAGCAGCAAAGCAGGAGCGAAACACGCCTGTTTTTGCCCACCAAAAGCCAGAAACCTCCACGGATTGATATGTACTCGATCGTACGTAGCTAGTCCAAGAAAAAGACATTATTCCCGTTGTTAACTGCTCGACCGTCAGGATGTTAATCAGAGAACCTGATTGATGCATGGTGGTACGCTCAACGAAAAGTAGCGACGGGTCGAGCAGGGACACCGACACAAGGCAAAGTCACACGAAAATCAATTCATGGCAGTAGCTGCACATGAATGTTAGCTCGTGGATAGGAACTTGTGCTTTTTTGATAAAGAGTATATATTAATATCGCGAAGATAGGAACTTGTGCTAGGCCCTAAAGTTGGTTAGGGCGATCCTAATCCAAGTACTACTGGAATAGTACTTATTATTACATATTCCATTCTTAATCCTAAGCACGGAGGAGAAATGAGGATGTTAGCTCGCACTGTTTCTCGTACAAGACGGGCCTTATTAGTAGGTAGTATGAGTACAACAGTGACGTTTACCGCTCCCAGAAAGTTGCTTATCTTTGATCATGTCCAAGTGTTTCCTTCCTACGTACGGGAAAGAGATGGCTCCCTAACCATTCCTGGATTGGCAGGAAAAGTGACCGACCGATTAAGTTAAGTAGAGGTTGTTGTGTCAAAGCATAACGTGTCATTGGAGAGCTTGCTTGTGCCTTCCTGCCCATGCATGCCAGGCTGAAACCTTGACCTGGACCTAGTGCACGTCACGTGTTCGCTTGTCGACTTTGTTGACTTTTTTTTGAAAGATCCAGCATCGCTGGCATTCATTGATAATAGCAGGAAGCAACGGAAAATAACAAGGTGGTGAAGGTCCTAGGACCAAAAGATCCGAAGATCAAAAGAAAAAGAAAAACAACATCCCTAATAGCTGCAGCACAATACTCCATACAATCCAACCTAGACAACGCAGCTCCGACACGAAATGCGAATTACAAAGGAAACTACGCAAGGTTGGCGTCACGGAGGATCACCGAACAAACCGCCTATCACGCGTCATCGTATACCACCGGCCCTCCACCGCGGCTTCGACTTCACAGGAATAGGCAGTCGAGGCACTCCCACGGACACGTCGGAGAAGAAGAGCCGACTACCATGACCAACCACGCCTTCGACATTGCTCACCGCCGTCATCGTTGCCACAAAAGTCACCGTGCACGTCCAGTCGTAGGAAGCACCAAAGGGATCAAAGTCTTCAAGACGGCGCCCGAAAGAGGGGAACGACGTTGAAGACGACGCCACCGCCCGACCCTGCAGCAGGATCTGGGTTTTCACCCGAAGGACTTGATCCGAGAGTAGTGGCTTGGAGATCCCCGACGACGCCTCCAAGGAGGATAGCGACGCCCACGGGCGCCGTCGTCGTCGGCCGGTCAGCACCGGCCAGGCTTTCACCCGGAGCAGCCACACTCCCGCACAGTAGGCCGAGGTCGACCCGTACCTCCATTGGACCGCGCACCCCCCACAGCGAGCACGCCATTGCTGTGCAGGGCCACCAGCTAGCCTCCCCAACGACGGGCCTGCAAAGACCAGATCGGGTCATGCATCCCGTATCCAACCGCGGCCAGAGCCTCCTTGCTCCAACAAGCGGTAGCCGGGCACCACCAGCAGTGCCCCTCCCGGGCCGCCAGCCATGGACGACCTGGCAGATCCAGGCCACCCGGCACTTGGCTGCCCCCTCGCACCCTCGACGCGCCCGCAACATCCCCCTTGTGTGGCCACGATTTATATTATAAATGCGTCTATCCAGCCACGAACGTTCCCTATGGAAAAATATGGCATTTGCGAATGCTTTTTCTGGCAGTTTTTGGCATGAAAGACGATTTTTTAAAAGAAAAAACTGCCATCCACGTGATCTGAATCAAACGGTCGTGGGAGCGTTCCTTGCGACCTCTCTCCCGGCGGAAGTTAACATTTCCCCATTATATTTATCCTGAAATCTAAATAGGTAATCTTAACACGTTGCAATTGTTAACAGAATTTGCTTGAGTTTTGTTCAAGCATTTTTTATTGAGAACTCCGCAAGATATACCAGGACAAAGCACAATGGTTAACTAGATGGTGCTTTTAATGTGTTCTATGTCATCTGGAGAATCATATATGCTCGCAATTAAAATTGATTTGAATAAGATGAAAGATTGGGTCTCTATAATAAAGAGATATGTCTTATGGTTGATTTGAAGAGGTCATTCTTTAGCTAACAAAAGGCCGAGCTTTTTTCCATGGAAAACGAAGACATGCTCATTGGTTATTGATTATGATCCGTCTGGTATTCGAAGTTGTCCCTCTGCTCAACATGCTCCTCAACTTTTAGCTCTAGCCACCACAGGTTTCCATATAACGTGCATGAATATATATCGGTATGAGAGATGGTCCGGCCCGTAAATAAGCGTTCGGACTGCTGCCTCGCATGCATCTGACAAACATGCGTGTCCTTAGTTCCCCGAACATCCCACCTTGATGTTCACTAAGGCATCCTCGTTCCTCGTTCCCTCTCCCTCCCTCTAGGGTGTGTTTCATAAAGTGCATGGAGGGTGCGTGAGCTGAAAGTTTCCTACCGACCCACTTTTAACTTTTTGGCAGGGTGTATGGGCTTACCTCGACTATGCTCATCTCATGCAAAAAGGTATCTTAGCCATGTTGAGTTTAGCATGTCCAGATAGGGTGCATGGAGGCAGCCATCTTCGCCCCAGCCCTCGTCCTGGCCCACCCACCAGTGCGCGTTCAAATATGTTTAAATTTTCAATGTTCAGAATTTCAAAAATTGTTTAAATTTTAAAAAATGTTCAGAATTTCAAAATGTGTTTACATCTTCAAAAAATATTCAGAATTTCAAATTTTCTTTACATTTTTTAAAAAAAGTCGAATTTCATATTTGTCTCAATTTTCAAAAAACATCAGAATTTCTATTTTTCTTTAAATTTTCAAAGAATTTCATAATTTCAAAATATGTTTAAATCAATTTTTTTTTAAATTTTCAAAAAATATTCATAATTCCAAATGTGTTTAAATTTTCAAAAAAATCTGAGTTTTAAATTTGTTAAAATTTCCAAAATGTTCAGAATTTCAAATTTTGTTTAATTTTAAAAAACAGAATTCCAAAGTGTGTTTAAATTTTAGTTCACCATTAAATTGTTCAGCATGTCTAAACACATGTAGACTGCCAAACAAAGTCTCAGCTCAGCATGTTTTAGCATATACACAACTACCAAATAACAGCAAATGCATCCATTCAGCATGTATCAGAGAAGAACAACCATGCTAAATCGAAAATGCTACCAAACACATCCCTAGATTCATAAGTATAAAAAAAATGTCCGTAGCATCACTCTAAACGCATGGTATATGACACTGGAACATGAGAAGGTCGTGTGGTAAGTGCATGCATGCATGGGTCGAACAAAAGGTGTGAATTACTTTGTTCGGTTGCACTCGTAGACGGTCAGATAGTTGGGCCAAAAAAAAATATTTTCTGGCAGTTGGACGTTTTTTTTTTTTTTGCGAGAAGTCTGACGTATTGGTCTTTCTAGAGTGTTGCTTTGCCATTATGGTGAATGCTGACCAACTGGACATTTTTCGTCGGCACAGCAACATAGTTTGAATTCTTTCCACCAAGTGAAACGAGGTTCTGCAACATGTACATGATCATCGGTTATGTATGCTGTCAGATGTTATTTTCCTATAATATGCTCCCCAACTATGACTAGCAGCCACGAATTTTCTATACATCATGCATGACTAATAATCGCAATGAGAGCAAGGCCAGT
Organism: Triticum aestivum; assembly: GCF_018294505.1. Taxonomy (NCBI): domain Eukaryota; kingdom Viridiplantae; phylum Streptophyta; class Magnoliopsida; order Poales; family Poaceae; genus Triticum; species Triticum aestivum. Next base: position 513,007,621 of record NC_057805.1, on the reverse strand, counting down.
CCATAGATGGGGCAAGTAGGGCCACCCCCCAACTCCCAATGAACGGAGACATTAGCTAATATACGATCTAACATGTTAACCACTACACCAGTAGCCAATGCTTATTACACCCAAGAGGTTAGTGAATACGTAAAGCAAATAATAGACTTAGTATGGCAGAAGGATATGATGAAGTCATTCGGGCATGTACAATGGTGACATATGTATACAGATCAATGAAAAAAATAGCGCGCTACAGAAAATATCGTGGCCCCTGAAAATATGCTATTAGCGAGGCATTGTACATTAATTTATTTAGCGAGTCAATTCTCTATATGCTATAGCGTGCTATTAGCGGCGCTATAGCGCGCTATTTTTTTCAGTGATACAGATGCCTGACAAAAAATAGCTTGGGGCAACTATATTGATTTTTTTTCTACCCAACGCAATCTATTACCAGTGGGCCTCATCAAAAAATAGTAAGTAGACTGTCACTACACATGATCCTACTCTCAACTTCAACTTTTTCAGCCTTATGCATCGGAGCACACTTTTCTCTCTCTAACCACCCGCCTCCTGCCGAGGATCTCACTACACCATCCGAACATACTTTTGCTGACATCTGATTCTACATGGCCTACGGGACATCACCGTAGGGCTATGCGGTGGCGGAGCTACAACAAATAAGATGGGCGGGCCAATATTTTTTTAATCTAAACCATAAAATTAAGTAGGCATTAGTCAGCGAAATTTTATATTTGTATAGGTTATAGCCTTAAGACTGTATATGGAAACTTGTATCGAGATGATGTTGTGAAGTAAAATATGAGGAAAGAAAGGAAATTTCTTGTGCACTGGCTGACTGGTTCTGAAGTCTTTTGCTGGTTGCTCTGGTCGCTCGATGCTGGCTGCCGCCTGGGGCATGGGAACCTCCTCCGCGGTACTCCGAGCGGCTGTGCCCTAGCTTGGTTCAGCGGTTAATCGGGGGCAGATATATAGGTTAGACCTGGGTGCAAGGCACAGCTGGGACCTGGATGAATGCGAGGAGTGTCGGCGGTGCTGGATGGATGCATCCAAATGAGACATGCACTGCGTATTTGATTTGGTCTGCTACTGCGATTGGTTACATGTACAAAATTATTATTTCCCCCCGGAGCTGGGCGGGCCACGGCCTGGTTTTGTCCTCACGAAGCTCCGCCAGTGGGGCTATGCATTGGGCATGCCCTTATGTGGCCAATTTTGGTGTACGTGGTGGGTGGGGGGCGAAGCCCCCTCCCCCTTCAAACTGTATGAGTCTATTTAGTGTTACGTGGCCCTTGCTCCACGGTCGTGCCCGTGCTAGCGTTCTCCCTTGTGCATGCTCTTGGCCACATGGACTTCTCCATCGCATCGTCATGCCGAAAATTTGCAATCTTGGCTATCGGGACTTGGCCGGTAGCAAGGGATGACAGTGCCATTGTTGTGTGCCCACCTATGGCATCATCTTTAGCGTAGTCAAGATGTTGGGATAAGTGATGCAAAGAACCAAGATAGGTTACATGACACTGCCGTGGCAGCGGTCAATACTGAGCTAGCTGATCGGCACGGCCATGGGGTGCACCGTTACCCTGACCGTCTTCTGGATATTCTATAATACTTTCACTTTGGAAGGCATCGGCAAGCTGGACTCAGAGCACCCCTTGATCTGGGCCCACGTGTACCGTAGCAGCGTGCATGGGATTGAGACGCTGCCCAAATATTGGGCCAGCCTCTTCATCGTCTGTTTAATAGTTGCCATCGCCGTCAACGTGGCCAAAGACCTTGTGATCTCAAAGTTTGCAAGGTTCTTGCCGCTGCCGATGGCCATGGCCATCCCTTTCTACGCCGGCTCCAGTTTTTCCATTGACATGTTCATTGGGATCTTATTGTGTTGGGCTAAGTCCCTCCACATGGAGGTGTGTTGGCAGCCCAACATCAGCCCATAAGTCCAACACATGTCAGCCGTTGATCTTCGCTGCATCCAACGGTTGAGAGCGCTTCTAAGGGAAGTGAGGCAAGGAGAAAACCCTAGCCACTCCACCCCTGCTGGGGGTGGCTTCCATTCGTGAGAGTAAGAGAGAGAGCACACAAGAAAAAACACAACTTGAGAGAGGGAAGAAGAAGGAGCGGAGGTTCTGTCCAGATTTGCTGCATCTGACTAGACGGTGTTCAAGCTGGTGGTTGGAGGCTCAAACGTGCTTGGATCGACCCCAAACTTGGTGAGCTCGTTCCTTACTTTGAGTACTTCGATCTAGTTGGCTGGTTTGAGGATTGCGTCAGTGGAGCATCAGATTTGAGAGTGGTTTTGTCAGCTCTGACTACTGCAGTTTCAGAACAGAGTAGTTTTGGGAGACGAACAGTTTGGGTAGGCAAATGATGTCCGATTGAGCTGAAATTTGGAGGGGATGTCAAGAACTCATGTGTCTACTCGTCTGCCAAATTTGGTACTGTTTGGTTTAGCGGTTTAAGAGCAGTTTGCAAAACACTGAAGGGTACAGAAGCTGTGTAAACTCCGCTTTGCTGAAATCTTGCCTCTTGTGGCTGTTGTTGCTGTTGCCGGTTGGCAACGTGGAGCGTGAGTTGTAAATCTCTCTAGAGGTTCTAGAGAACACTTTGTACTCATCATTCTCATAGTGAAGTTGCGTGGACCGGTCGGTCCACGGCAGTGATTTTTTTACTCCTCAAGTTGAGGAGGTATTTCCACGTTAAATCCTGTGTCACATGTGCATGTTGTTTGTGTTATTCCGCTGCTTACTTGTTGGTTGAAGCTGTCCTCAAAGTTCATCACAAGTGGAGGGGGCTATGTAGTGTGCATATTTGCCCTGTCGGTGAATTTGTGCAGCGCATTGTTGCTGTCTAGCCCCAACAAAGTGGTATCAGAGCCTTGGTTTGCTTGTGCAAATTGCTGAGTTTCTTGTGGTGAAAGATGGAAGTGAATACCAGCAGGATGATATCTTTGAATGGTACAAATTATCAAGCATGGAAGGGCAAGATGGAGGACTTGTTGTATGTGAAAGAATACTGGAAGCCAGTGTTCTCCACTGAGATGCCGGAGGGCATTGAGGAAGGTCAGTGGAAGGTACTTCATCGCCAAGCTTGTGGGTTCATTCGGCAATGGGTCAATGACAATGTTTTGAACCATATCATTGATGAGACACATGCACGCACCTTATGGCAGAAATTGGAAGAGTTGTTTGCCAGAAAAGAAGGTACAAACAAGATGTTCTCGATCAAACAATTAATGTGCTTGAGGTACAAAGAGTGCATTCTAATTGCAGATCATGTGAATACATTCCAAGGCATTATAAATCAGCTTTCTTCAATGGGAATTACATTTGAAGATGAAGTGAGAGCTTTGCTGCTACTAGGCTCATTACCGGACAGCTGGGAGACCTTTAAGGTCACGTTTTGCAATTCAGCACCTAATGGAGTTGTCACTTGGAATCTTGTGAAAACCAGGGTACTAAATGAAGAGTCCAGAAACGTAGCTGAAGCTAGTTCTTCCTCACATTCAGAGGTGTTGGTCACTCAGTCCAGGGGGAGAAGCAAGAGCAGAGGTCCAGGTAAAGGGGCAGAAAGAGGTAGGAGCAAATCATAAAGTAAGTATGCTGATTATGAGTGCCATCACTGCCATCAGAAGGGCCACATTAAGTGGCAATGTGACAAGTGGAAGAAAGACAAAAAGAAAAAGAAGAAGCAAGATCAGAAGCAAGTTGACAGTGATAGTGACACAGAGGGCAACCGAGTTACTGCAGTAGAAGAGGACATCATGCTTGTTATGCATGAAGAAAATAAGGGCAGATTTGGTTCCACTGTTGAGGAGAAGATCACTGTTGTTTCTGATGAAACCGTCAACCTTGTGGATGGTGACGAGATGATTTGGATACTGGACAGCGGTGCTACCATTCATGCTACATCTCGCAGAGAGCTCTTCACTAACTATATATCAGGTGATTTTGGTGTTGTGAAGATGGGGAACAATGATAGAGCAGCCATCTTGGAAAAGGAGATGTGCATTTGGAGACCGCAAATGGTACAAGGTTAGTCCTCAAATCTATGAGGCATGTTGAGGCACTTCGTCTCAATATTATCTCGGTTGGTTTGCTTGATGGAGATGATTACTTGAGCAGTTTTGGAAAATGGCAGTACAAGCTCACCAAAGGCAACATGATTGTTGCAAGAGGTAAAATGGTCTCAGTTTTGTATCATGTTCATGCTAAACTCTTTAGTGCTTCTGTCAATGCACTAGAGAAGGATGATCATTGTGCTCTATGGCACAAGAGACTTGGGCACATGAGTGAGAAGGGGATGACAGTGCTAGTGAAGAAAAAATTGTTGAAGGGTGTGAAAGGACTTCACATCAAGAAATGTTCAGATTGTCTAGCAGGCACTAGTAGAAAAAGGGCCTTTTGTCCCGGTTCTGGAACCGGGACTAAAGGGTCGTTACTAAAACCGGGACTAAAGGCCGTCCACGTGGCCGCAGCCTGGAGCTCCACCTTTAGTCCCGGTTGGTAACACCAACCGGGACTAAAGGAAATTTTATGATTTATTTTTCAATTTTTTTTTGATTTTCAATTTTTTTAAATTATTTTAACCTCTAATATCTAATCACCACCCCTCATCACTGCTCAATTTAACCTCTAATATCCAATCACTCCTCATCATTCCAAATCATCTAACTTCCCGGATGGTCACCCATCCTCTCACTACTCCAGCCTGAGCACGCTTAACTTCCGGGTTCTATTCTCCCTTATTTCCAAGTCTGCACTTGTTGTTTTCCTGACAATAGTAAGATGTCAATCCTATTAACCCTCAGGAATTTAGCTTGAGCATGAAGTCACACATTCCACTGTTTGGGTTTGAAACTATTGTTTTAAAAAACAATAATTATTTAGTAACACTAATATTTCTTGAATAAGTAGTTTTACCATAGTTTGACCACAGTTTGACCAGATTTGACCAAAATTCAAAAAAACTGAAATAATTATTTAATAACACTAATATTTCTTGAATAATTAGTTTGACCATTGTTTGACCACAGTTTGACCAGATTTGACCAAAATTCAAAAAACTGAAATAATTATTTAGTAACACTAATATTTCTTGAATAAGTAGTTTGACCACAGTTTGACCACAGTTTGACCAGATTTGACCAAAATTCAAAAAAACTGAAATAATTATTTAGTAACACTAATATTTCTTGAATAATTAGTTTGACCATTGTTTGACCACAGTTTGACCAGATTTGACCAAAATTCAAAAAAACTGAAATAATTATTTAGTAACACTAATATTTCTTGAATAATTATTTAGTAACACTAATACTTCTTGAATAAGTAGTTTGACCAGATTTAACAAAAATTCAAAAAAACTGAAATTTGAGCATAACTTTTTTTCCTTTTAGAATTTGAGGATTCTAAAAAATTGCAAACAGGCCATAGGCGGTCAAAATCGGATGCGGATTTTTGTGCTGAACATTTTGATATATTATACGTTTTTTTCTGACATCGTATGCAAAAGTTATAGCCGTTTTACATTTTCCCTACACTTTTTGCGAAACATGTCCAAATTTAAGTTTTTAAATTTTCCTAACTAGTACATGTAGCAACATAACTACATCTGGAAGGATTTTAATTTTTGAAGTTTTTATCATTTTCTTTTGCTTTTTACAAAACTGAAAAGGCGATCCACGGGGGGGGGGGGGGTAGAGTTTGAAAATGGGACCTTTAGTACCGGTTCGTGCCATGAACCGGTACTAATGCCTCAAACCCCATTAGTCCCGGTTGGTGGCTCGAACCGGGACTAAAGGTCTAACCTTTAGTACCGGTTGGTGCCACGAACCGATACTAATGGGCATCGCACCCTTTAGTCCCGGTTCGTGTCTCAAACCGGGACTAAAGGGCTCAGGTGAACCGGGACTAATGCCTTAGCCGCACGAACCGGGACCAATGCTCACATTAGTCCCGGTTCGTGACTGAACCGGGACTAATGTGAATATTGCCCTGTGACCAAAGCCCTGTTTTCTACTAGTGAGGGAAGCAACACCGAGTTGTCTTCAAGACTCTACCTCCTCACAAGAAGCCCGAGAAGCTAGACTTGATACATTCCGATGTTTGCAAAATGTCGGTATGATCTCTTGGTGGCGCTAAGTACTTTGTGACTTTTATTGATGACTTTTCCAGGAAAGTTTGGGCTTCACTTTGAGGACCAAAGATAAGTACTAGGTGTATTCAAGCAATTCCAAGCCTCGGTTGAGAGAGAAACTGAGAAGAAGATCAAGTGCATTCGCACTGATAATGGAGGAGAGTACATTGGGCCATTTGATGCATATTGCAAACAGCAAGGTATTATGCATCAATTTACTCCCTCGAAGACACCACAGTTGAATGATCTTGCTGAGAGGATGAACATGACAATTGTGGAGAGAGTTAGATGCTTGTTGTCAAGTGCAAAGCTACGTAAACACTTTTGGGGTGAGGCTTTGATGACTGCAGTTTATCTTATTAATCTCTCACCAAGTTATCCTTTGCAAGGAGATGTTCCTAACATGGTCTGATGTGACAAGGACGTCTCATATGACAACCTGAAGGTTTTTGGGTGCAAGGCCTTTGTTCATATTCCTCAAGATGAAAGGTCAAAGCTTGATTCGAAGACACGACAGTGCATCTTTCTTGGCTATGGAGGTGATGAGTTTGGCTACAAGCTCTTTGACCCTATAGCAAGGAAAGTTGTGAGAAGTCGTGATGTTGTGTTTGTTGAAGACCAAACAATTGAGGATATTATGAAGACAAAGGGGCAGGTTCCTCCTCAGCAACGGCAAGACATGATTGATTCTGACCCAGTTCCTGCAGCTCCGGCTCCTGTGCAAGTTGAAGCAGATGCAGAAGATGTACATGGTGGTGCAGGTGAAGAAGATGCTCCCCAACAGCAGCAGCAAGAGTATGATGCTGAAGTTGATGATCTGGATCAGCAGGAAGCACTAGCACCAGAAAGTCCAGCAGCTGCTCCACTCAGAAGATCCATCAGGGGTCGAATTCCTTCCAGCAGGTATCCCTCAGATCAATACGTGGTGTTATTATCTGACGGTTCAGAACCTGAATGCTTTGCAAATGCAATGGAAGATGAGCATAAGAAGGAGTGAAAAAATGCTATGCAAGAAGAGATGGATTCCTTGTATAAGAATCATACTTATGAGTTGGTGAAGTTGCCCAAGGGCAAGAAAATTTTGAAGAACAAGTGGGTCTACAGAATCAAGCAAGAAGAGAACACATCACATCCAGGGTACAAGGCCAGGCTAGTTGTAAAAGGATTCGGCCAGAGAAAAGGCATTGACTATGATGAGATCTTTTCTCCGGTTGTGAAGATGACATCCATAAGAGTAATCCTTGGCATGGCAGCAAGTCTCTACTTGGAGGTTGAGCAAATGGATGTGAAGACTGCATTCCTTCATGGTGAGTTGGAGGAAGAAATATACATGGAGCAACCTGAGGGGTTTCTTGTGAAAGGCAAAGAAGACTATGTGTGCAAGCTGAAGAAAAGTCTCTATGGCCTGAAACAAGCACCAAGACAATGGTACATGAAGTTTGAAACTGTCATGGGGGAGCAAGGCTACAAGAAGTGTAGCTCAGACCACTGTGTGTTTATTCAGAGGTTCTCAGGTGATGATTTCATCATATTATTGCTCTATGTTGATGATATCCTGATTGTTGGCAAGAATGTCTCTAGGATTGCTAAGTTGAAGAAGGAGTTGAGAAAATGTTTTGCTATGAAAGACTTAGGTTCAGCAAAGAACATTCTCAGAATGAGAATTGAGCGAGACAGAAATTGCAACAAGTTGTACTTGTCTCAAGAGAAGTATATTGAGAAGGTACTTCAGAAGTTCAGGATGGAAAATGCTAAAGTTGTGAGTTGTCCACTAGGAGCCCATTTCAAGTTGAGCAGAAAGCAATGTCCTACGACAGATGAGCAGAAAAAGGAAATGCATCATGTTCCTTATGCTTCAGCGGTTGGGAGTTTGATGTATGCTATGGTGTGTACAAGGCCTGACATTGCTCATGCGGTTAGTACTATGAGAAGATTTATGTCCAATCCAGGAAGAACTCATTGGGAAGCCGTGAAGTGGATTTTGAGATATCTCTGGGGCAGCACAAATCTGAAACTTTGCTTTGGTGGTGTTGAAGCCAAGCTGATTGCTTTTTCAGATTCTGACATGTCTGAAGATGTTGACAGAAGGAAGTCTACTTCAGGTTACTTGGTTACCTATGCAGGGGGAGCGGTGTCATGGCAAAGCAGGCTGCAAAAGTGTGTGGCATTGAATACAACTAAAGCTGAATTAATTGCAGTAACAGAGGCGAGCAAAGAGCTATTATGGCTGAAACAGTTGGCTTGTGAGCTTGGTTTTAAGCAAGACAATTATGTGTTGTTTGTGACAACCAAAGTGCTATCCACTTAAGTAAGAATGCAAGTTTTCATTCAAGGTCTAAGCATATAGAATTCCGTTATCATTGAATTTGAGATGTGTTGTATTCCAAGCAAATGCAACTTGAGAAGGTTCACACCGATGACAATGGGGCTGATATGTTGACTAAAGTGGTGACAAGGAAGAAACTTGAAGTATGCCGCCGGCTCGCTGGCATGGCTGCCGGAAGGCAGTGAGACCCTCCATGATGTAGGGAGGGGGAGTTTGTTGGGCTAAGTCCCTCCACATGGAGGTGTGTTGGCAGCCCAACATCAGCCCATAAGTCCAACACATGTCAGCCTTTGATCTTCGCTGCATCCAACGGTTGAGAGCGCTTCTAAGGGAAGTGAGGCAAGGAGAAAACCCTAGCCACTCCACCCCTGTTGGGGGTGGCTGCCATTCATGAGAGTGAGAGAGAGAGAGAGAGAGAGCACACAAGAGAAAACACAACCTGAGAGAGAGGAAGAAGAAGAAGCAGAGGTTCTGTCCAGATTTGCTGCATCTGACTAGACAGTGTTCAAGCTGGTGGTTGTAGGCTCAAACGTGCTTGGATCGACCCCAAACTTGGTGAGCTCATTCCTTACTTTGAGTACTTCGATCTGGTTGGCTGGTTTGAGGATTGGGTCAGTGGAGCATCAGATTTGAGAGTGGTTTTGTCAGCTCTGACTGCTGCAGTTTCAGAACAGAGTAGTTTTGGGAGACGAACAGTTTGGGTAGGCAAATGATGTCCGATTGAGCTGAAATTTGGAGGGGATGTCAAGGACTCATGTGTCTACTTGTCTGCCAAATTTGGTGTTGTTTGGTTCAGCGGTTTAAGAGCAGTTTGCAAAACACTGAAGGGTACAGAAGCTGTGTAAACTCTGTTTTGCTAAAATCTTGCCTCTTGTGGCTGTTGTTGCAGTTGCCGGTTGGCAACGTGCAGAGTGTGTTGTAAATTTCTCTAGAGGTTCTAGAGAATACTTTATACTCATCATTCTCATAGTGAAGTTGCGTGGACCGGTCGTGTTGGGGATCGTAGCAGAATTTTAAAATTTTCCTACGCTCACCAAGATCCACCTATGGAGTATACTAGCAACGAGGGGAAAGGAGTGCATCTACATACCCTTGTAGATCGCGAGCGGAAGCGTTCCAATGAACGAGGTTGATGGAGTCGTACTCGCCGTGATCCAAATCACCGATGACCGAGTGCCGAACGGACGGCACCTTCGCGTTCAACACACGTACGGAGCAGCGACGTTCTCCTCCTTCTTGATCCAGCAAGGGGGAAGGAGAGGTTGATGGAGATCCAGCAGCATGACGGCGTGGTGGTGGATGTAGCGGGGTCTCGGCATAGCTTCGCCGAGCTTCTGCGAGAGGGAGAGGTGTTGCAGGGGAGGAGGGAGGCGCCCAAGGCTGTTGTGTTGCTGCCCTCCCTCCCCCCCCTTTATATAGGCCCCCTGGGAGGGGGGGCGTCGGCCAAGTCCCATCTACATGGGGGGGGGGGCGGCCAGGGGGGAGACTTGCCCCCCAAGGCAAGTGGGGCGCCCCCCCCACCCTAGGGTTTCCAACCCTAGGCGCAGGGGGGAGGCCCATGGGGGGCGCCCCAGCCCACTAAGGGCTTGTTCCCTTCCCACTTCAGCCCACGGGGGCCTCCGGGATAGGTGGCCCCACCCGGTGGACCCCCGGGACCCTTCCGGTGGTCCCGGTACAATACCGGTGACCCCCGAAACTTTCCCGGTGGCCGAAACTTGACTTCCTACATATAATTCTTCACCTCCGGACCATTCCGGAACTCCTCGTGACGTCCGGGATCTCATCCGGGACTCCGAAATACTTTCGGGTTTCCGCATACTCATATCTCTACAACCCTAGCGTCACCGAACCTTAAGTGTGTAGACCCTGCGGGTTCGGGAGACATGCAGACATGACCGAGACGCCTCTCCGGTCAATAACCAACAGCGGGATCTAGATACCCATGTTGGCTCCCACATGTTCCACGATGATCTCATCGGATGAAGCACGATGTCGAGGATTCAATCAATCCCGTATACAATTCCCTTTGTCAATCAGTATGTTACTTGCCCGAGATTCGATCGTCGGTATCCCAATACCTTGTTCAATCTCGTTACCGGCAAGTCTCTTTACTCGTACCGCAATGCATGATCCCGTGACTAACGCCTTAGTCACATTGAGCTCATTATGATGATGCATTACCGAGTGGGCCCAGAGATACCTCTCCGTCATACGGAGTGACAAATCCCAGTCTCGATCCGTGCCAACCCAACAGACACTTTCGGAGATACCCGTAGTGTACCTTTATAGTCACCCAGTTACGTTGTGACGTTTGGCACACCCAAAGTACTCCTACGGTATCCGGGAGTTGCACGATCTCATGGTCTAAGGAGAAGATACTTGACATTGGAAAAGCTCTAGCAAACGAACTACACGATCTTTGAGCTATGCTTAGGATTGGGTCTTGTCCATCACATCATTCTCCTAATGATGTGATCCCGTTATCAATGACATCCAATGTCCATAGTCAGGAAACCATGACTATCTGTTGATCAACGAGCTAGTCAACTAGAGGCTTACTAGGGACACGTTGTGGTCTATGTATTCACACATGTATTACGATTTCCGGATAACACAATTATAGCATGAACAATAGACAATTATCATGAACAAAGAAATATAATAATAACCATTTATTATTGCCTCTAGGGCATATTTCCAACAGTCTCTCACTTGCACTAGAGTCAATAATCTAGTTACATTGTGATGAATCGAACACCCATTGCGTCCTGGTGTTGATCATGTTTTGCTCTAGGGAGAGGTTTAGTCAACGGATCTGCTACATTCAGGTCCGTATGTACTTTACAAATATCTATGTCTCCATTTTGAACACTTTCACGAATGGAGTTGAAGCGACGCTTGATATGCCTGGTCTTCCTGTGAAACCTGGGCTCCTTCGCAAGGGCAATAGCTCCAGTGTTGTCACAGAAGAGAGTCATCGGGCCCGACGCATTGGGAATCACCCCTAGGTCAGTAATGAACTCCTTCATCCAGACTGCTTCATGTGCTGCCTCCGAGGCTGCCATGTACTCCGCTTCACATGTAGATCCCGCCACGACGCTTTGCTTGCCGCTGCACCAGCTTACTGCTCCTCCATTCAAAATATACACGTATCCGGTTTGTGACTTCGAGTCATCCAGATCTGTGTCGAAGCTAGCGTCGACGTAACCCTTTACGACGAGCTCTTCGTCACCTCCATAAACGAGAAACATATCCTTAGTCCTCTTCAGGTACTTCAGGATATTCTTGATCGCTGTCCAGTGTTCCATGCTGGGATTACTTTGGTACCTTCCTACCAAACTTACGGCAAGGTTTACATCAGGTCTGGTACACGGCATGGCATACATAATAGACCCTATGGCCGAGGCATAGGGGATGACACTCATCTTTTCTCTATCTTCTGCCGTGGTCGGGCATTGAGCCGTGCTCAATTGCACACCTTGCAATACAGGCAAGAACCCCTTCTTGGACTGATCCATATTGAACTTCTTCAATATCTTGTCAAGGTACGTACTCTGTGAAAGACCAATGAGGCGTCTTGATCTATCTCTATAGATCTTGATGCCTAATATATAAGCAGCTTCTCCAAGGTCCTTCATTGAAAAACACTTATTCAAATAGGCCTTTATACTTTCCAAGAATTCTATATCATTTCCCATCAATAGTATGTCATCCACATATAATATGAGAAATGCTACAGAGCTCCCACTCACTTTCTTGTAAACACAGGCTTCTCCATAAGTCTGTGTAAACCCAAACGCTTTGATCATCTCATCAAAGCGAATGTTCCAACTCCGAGATGCTTGCACCAGCCCATAGATTGAGCGCTGGAGCTTGCATACTTTGTTAGCATTCTTAGGATCGACAAAACCTTCCGGCTGCATCATATACAATTCTTCCTTAAGGAAGCCGTTAAGGAATGCCGTTTTGACGTCCATCTGCCATATCTCATAATCATAGTATGCGGCAATTGCTAACATGATTCGGACGGACTTCAGCTTCGCTACGGGTGAGAAAGTCTCATCGTAGTCAACCCCTTGAACTTGTCGATAACCCTTAGCGACAAGTCGAGCCTTATAGATGGTCACATTACCATCCGCGTCTGTCTTCTTCTTAAAGATCCATTTATTTTCTATGGCTCGCCGATCATCGGGCAAGTCAGTCAAAGTCCATACTTCGTTTTCATACATGGATCCTATCTCGGATTTCATGGCTTCTAGCCATTTGTCGGAATCCGGGCCCGCCATCGCTTCTTCATAGTTCGAAGGTTCACCGTTGTCTAACAACATGATTTCCAGGACAGGGTTGCCGTACCACTCTGGTGCGGAACGTGTCCTTGTGGACCTACGAAGTTCAGTAGTAACTTGATCCGAAGCTTCATGATCATCATCATTAACTTCCTCCCCAGTCGGTGTAGGCACCACAGGAACATCTTCCCGCGCTGCGCTACTTTCTGGTTCGGAAGGGGTGACTATCACCTCATCAAGTTCCACTTTCCTCCCACTCAATTCTTTCGAGAGAAACTCTTTCTCCAGAAAGGACCCATTCTTGGCAACAAAGATCTTGCCTTCGGATCTGAGGTAGAAGGTATACCCAATAGTTTCCTTAGGGTATCCTATGAAGACGCATTTCTCCGACTTGGGTTCGAGCTTTTCAGGTTGAAGTTTCTTGACATAAGCATCGCATCCCCAAACTTTTAGAAACGACAGCTTAGGTTTCTTCCCAAACCATAATTCATACGGTGTCGTCTCAACGGATTTCGACGGAGCCCTATTTAAAGTGAATGCGGCAGTCTCTAAAGCATAGCCCCAAAATGAGAGCGGTAAATCGGTAAGAGACATCATAGATCGCACCATATCCAATAGAGTGCGATTACGACGTTCGGACACACCATTTCGCTGAGGTGTTCCAGGCGGCGTGAGTTGTGAAACTATTCCACATTTCCTTAAGTGCGCACCAAATTCGTGACTTAAATATTCTCCACCACGATCTGATCGTAAGAATTTTATTTTCCTGTCACGTTGATTCTCAACCTCACTCTGAAATTCCTTGAACTTTTCAAAGGTTTCAGACTTGTGTTTCATTAGGTAGACATACCCATATCTACTTAAGTCATCAGTGAGAGTGAGAACATAACGATATCCTCCGCGAGCCTCAACACTCATTGGACCGCACACATCGGTATGTATGATTTCCAATAAGTTGGTTGCTCGCTCCATTGTTCCGGAGAACGGAGTCTTGGTCATCTTACCCATGAGGCATGGTTCGCACGTGTCAAATGATTCGTAATCAAGAGACTCCAAAAGTCCATCTGCATGGAGCTTCTTCATGCGCTTGACACCAATGTGACCAAGGCGGCAGTGCCACAAGTATGTGGGACTATCGTTATCAACTTTACATCTTTTGGTATTCACACTATGAATATGTGTAACATCACGTTCGAGATTCATCAAGAATAAACCATTGACCAGCGGGGCATGACCATAAAACATATCTCTCAAATAAATAGAACAACCATTATTCTCGGATTTAAATGAGTAGCCATCTCGAATTAAACGAGATCCAGATACAATGTTCATGCTCAAAGCTGGCACTAAATAACAATTATTGAGGTTTAAAACTAATCCCGTAGGTAAATGCAGAGGTAGCGTGCCGACGGCGATCACATCGACCTTGGAACCATTCCCGACGCGCATCGTCACCTCGTCCTTCGCCAGTCTCCGTTTATTCCGTAGTTCCTGTTTTGAGTTACAAATATGAGCAACCGCACCGGTATCAAATACCCAGGAGCTACTACGAGTACTGGTAAGGTACACATCAATTACATGTATATCACATATACCTTTGGTGTTGCCGTCCTTCTTGTCCGTTAAGTATTTGGGGCAGTTCCGCTTCCAGTGACCACTTCCCTTGCAATAAAAGCACTCAGTCTCAGGCTTGGGTCCATTCTTTGACTTCTTCCCGGCAACTGGCTTACCGGGCGCGGCAACTCCCTTGCCGTCCTTCTTGAAGTTCTTCTTACCCTTGCCCTTCTTGAACTTAGTGGTTTTATTCACCATCAACACTTGATGTTCTTTTCTGATCTCCACCTCCGCTGATTTCAACATCGAATATACCTCAGGAATGGTCTTTTCCATCCCCTGCATATTGAAGTTCATCACGAAGCTCTTGTAGCTTGGTGGAAGCGACTGAAGGATTCTGTCAATGACCGCGTCATCCGGGAGATTAACTCCCAGCTGAGACAAGCGGTTGTGTAACCCAGACATTCTGAGTATGTGCTCACAAACAGAACTATTCTCCTCCATTTTACAGCTGAAGAACTTGTCGGAGACTTCATATCTCTCGACCCGGGCATGAGCTTGGAAAACCATTTTCAGCTCTTCGAACATCTCATATGCTCCATGCTTCTCAAAACGCTTTTGGAGCCCCGGTTCTAAGCTGTAAAGCATGCCGCACTGAACGAGGGAGTAATCATCAGCACGTGATTGCCAAGCGTTCATAACGTCTTGGTTCTCTGGGATTGGTGCTTCACCTAGCGGTGCTTCTAGGACATAATCTTTCTTGGCTGCTATGAGGATGATCCTCAGGTTCCGGACCCAGTCCGTATAGTTGCTGCCATCATCTTTCAGCTTGGTTTTCTCTAGGAACGAGTTGAAGTTGAGGACAACGTGGGCCATTTGATCTAC
The DNA here is from genome assembly GCF_018294505.1 of Triticum aestivum. NCBI lineage: Eukaryota > Viridiplantae > Streptophyta > Magnoliopsida > Poales > Poaceae > Triticum > Triticum aestivum. Next base: position 512,992,429 of record NC_057805.1, on the reverse strand, counting down.
AAGACATATTGTAAAGATTTTAGACTAAGTTCATGATAATTAAGTTCATATAATCAAATTATTCAATGAACTCCCACTCAGATAGATATCCCTCTAGTCATCTAAGTGAAACATGATCCGAGTTAACTAGGCCGTGTCCGATCATCACGTGAGACGGACTAGTCAAGATCGGTGAACATCTCCATGTTGATCGTATCTTCTATACGACTCATGCTCGACCTTTCGGTCCTTTGTGTTCCGAGGCCATGTCTGTACATGCTAGGCTCGTCAAGTCAACCTAAGTGTATTGCGTGTGTTCTGAGGCCATGTCTGTACATGCTAGGCTCGTCAACACCCGTTGTATGCGAACGTTAGAATCTATCACACTCGATCATCACGTGGTGCTTCGAAACAACGAACCTTCGCAACGGTGCACACTTAGGGTGAACACTTTCTTGAAATTATTATAAGGGATCATCTTACTTACTACCGTCGTTCTAAGCAAATAAGATGCAAAACATGATAAACATCACATGCAATCAAATAGTGACATGATAAGGCCAATATCATTTTGCTCCTTTGATCTCCATCTTCGGGGCACCATGATCATCTTCGTCACCGGCATGACACCATGATCTCCATCATTGTGTCTTCATGAAGTTGTCATGCCAACGGTTACTTCTACTTACATGGCTAACGCGTTTAGCAATAAAGTAAAGTAATTTACATGGCGTTATTCAATGACACGCAGGTCATACAAAATAATAAAGACAACTCCTATGGCTCCTGCCGGTTGTCATACTCATCGACATGCAAGTCGTGATTCCTATTAGAAGAATATGATCAATCTCATACATCACATATATCATTCATCACATCTTCTGGCCATATCATATCACATAGCACATGCTGCAAAAACAAGTTAGACGTCCTCTAATTGTTGTTGCAAGTTTTTACGTGGCTTGTAGGTTTCTAGCAAGAACGTTTCTTACCTACGTATGACCACAACGTGATATGCCAATTTCTATTTACCCTTCATAAGGACCCTTTTCATCGAATCCGTTCCGACTAAAGTGGGAGAGACAGACACCCGCTAGCCACCTTATGCAACTAGTGCATGTCAGTCGGTGGAACCTGTCTCACGTAAGCGTACGTGTAAGGTCGGTCCGGGCCGCTTCATCCCACAATGCTGCCGAAACAAGATAAGACTAGTAGCGGCAAGAAGAATTGGCAACATCAACGCCCACAACTACTTTGTGTTCTACTCGTGCATAGTAACTACGCATAGGCCTGGCTCATGATGCCACTGTTGGGGATCGTAGCAGAATTTTAAAATTTTCCTACGCTCACCAAGATCCACCTATGGAGTATACTAGCAACGAGGGGAAAGGAGTGCATCTACATACCCTTGTAGATCGCGAGCGGAAGCGTTCCAATGAACGAGGTTGATGGAGTCGTACTCGCCGTGATCCAAATCACCGATGACCGAGTGCCGAACGGACGGCACCTTCGCGTTCAACACACGTACGGAGCAGCGACGTTCTCCTCCTTCTTGATCCAGGAAGGGGGAAGGAGAGGTTGATGGAGATCCAGCAGCACGACGGCGTGGTGGTGGATGTAGCGGGGTCTCGGCAGGGCTTCGCCGAGCTTCTGCGAGAGGGAGAGGTGTTGCATGGGAGGAGGGAGGCGCCCAAGGCTGTTGTGTTGCTGCCCTCCCTCCCCCTTTATATAGGCCCCCTGGGAGGGGGGGGGGCGCCGGCCAAGTCCCATCTACATGGGGGGGGGGCGGCCAGGGGGGAGACTTGCCCCCCAAGGCAAGTGGGGCGCCCCCCCCCCACCCTAGGGTTTCCAACCCTAGGCGCAGGGGGGAGGCCCATGGGGGGCGCCCCAGCCCACTAAGGGCTGGTTCCCTTCCCACTTCAGCCCACGGGGCCCTCCGGGATAGGTGGCCCCACCCGGTGGACCCCCGGGACCCTTCCGGTGGTCCCGGTACAATACCGGTGACCCCCGAAACTTTCCCGGTGGCCGAAACTTGACTTCCTATATATAATTCTTCACCTCCGGACCATTCCGGAACTCCTCGTGACGTCCGGGATCTCATACGGGACTCCGGACAACTTTCGGGTTTCCGCATACTCATATCTCTACAACCCTAGCGTCACCGAACCTTAAGTGTGTAGACCCTGCGGGTTCGGGAGACATGCAGACATGACCGAGACGCCTCTCCGGTCAATAACCAACAGCGGGATCTAGATACCCATGTTGGCTCCCACATGTTCCACGATGATCTCATCGGATGAAGCACGATGTCGAGGATTCAATCAATCCCGTATACAATTCCCTTTGTCAATCAGTATGTTACTTGCCCGAGATTCGATCGTCGGTATCCCAATACCTTGTTCAATCTTGTTACCGGCAAGTCTCTTTACTCGTACCGCAATGCATGATCCCGTGACTAACGCCTTAGTCACATTGAGCTCATTATTATGATGCATTACCGAGTGGGCCCAGAGATACCTCTCCGTCATACGGAGTGACAAATCCCAGTCTCGATCCGTGCCAACCCAACAGACACTTTCGGAGATACCCGTAGTGTACCTTTATAGTCACCCAGTTACGTTGTGACGTTTGGCACACCCAAAGTACTCCTACGGTATCCGGGAGTTGCACGATCTCATGGTCTAAGGAGAAGATACTTGACATTGGAAAAGCTCTAGCAAACGAACTACACGATCTTTGAGCTATGCTTAGGATTGGGTCTTGTCCATCACATCATTCTCCTAATGATGTGATCCCGTTATCAATGACATCCAATGTCCATAGTCAGGAAACCATGACTATCTGTTGATCAACGAGCTAGTCAACTAGAGGCTTACTAGGGACACGTTGTGGTCTATGTATTCACACATGTATTACGATTTCCGGATAACACAATTATAGCATGAACAATAGACAATTATCATGAACAAAGAAATATAACAATAACCATTTATTATTGCCTCTAGGGCATATTTCCAACAGGTCGGTCCACGGCCGTGGTTTTTTTACTCCTCAAGTTGATGAGGTTTTTCCGCGTTAAATCCTATGTCACATGTGCATGTTGTTTGTGTTATTCCGCTGCTTACTTGTTGGTTGAAGCTGTCCTCAAAGTTCATCACAAGTGAAGGGGGCTGTATAGTGTGCATATTTGCTGTGTCAGTGAATTTGTGCAGCGCATTGTTGCTGTCTAGCCCCAACATATTGTTGGTTGTGTGGGACCGCATGGACAGTGCAAGTGCCAAGGAGTTAGCACCCGCTGTTGAGTCCGGGTTGCTTTGTGGCGATGGATTATGGATGATTCCTCACTCGGTGCTTGCACTCATGGGGATAAAGCCACCAATCTGCATGAAGTTTTTGTCTCGTTCGACCAATGCTGAGGTGGACATATTCCTCAAACAACACTAGTCTTATTTTTGCTTGTGGAAAAATTTCTTAAACTGCACAAGTCTATTTGGTGTTTGGATGCCAAAGAAAGAGATGGATGAGTTCAATAATATTTTCCCATGTCATTATATGTGCAGTTGCTGATTTTGTCAAGCCACTCTCCTAATAGCATCTTATAGGGCTTGGAAAGCTCTTATTATCTATGATATCTTTTGGTACTACGTTTGTTTGTGTGTGTGTGTGTGTGTGTGTGTGTGAACTTATGATGCTCAAGTACTTTATTTATATTGTGTGGGAAATTGTTTCTTAAGTTGTTTATGTTTATCTTAGTTTGGTGTGCAAAGTTGTTATCATGTGACATCATATATTTTTGTTCAATATTTAGGATGAGCTCTTAACAACTATATATTCGCGCACTTTGTATTCAAATTGAGAACCACACCTCGGTCTCCTAAAGTCCTCCTCCGTAGCGACCAGTACAACGTCCAACCTGAATTCATCTTATTCTTCCCCTTCTTTCTTCCTCCTCCGACAATGAATCGTCGAAGATCATCTCCCAAAATCTATTCATCTACGCATCGGAGAGTTTCATGATCCATTTGATACATACCTACAATGAGAAACAGAAAAGAAATGAAAGAAACCATAGAAACAATTTGACAAACACCTTTGTGGGCGTACGTGGTCGGAGAGACGACTATTGGTGATGGAGCTACGGCTAGGGACGAACAACGTCAGAGGACATCCGACGAAGCTTCCTAGCAGGCCGTGGATGCGCTTCCCCGGCATGGAGGTGGCGAATGCGTCGGGGATGTAGGGTCGACAACGGTGGTCTGGTTTGCCCATCCTGGCGATGTCGGTCGGCTAGAGCTTGAGCTTGAGCCCGTTGTGCCATCTCGAAGGCCGGCCGGTTTTTTGGGGCAAAAACGGACCTCGCTGGCGACAGGGCGGAGCTACGTGACGGCGGCCTCGACATCGATGAAATGTTGATTCCGGTGTGGAAGAGTGAGGAGAAGGTGCGGGAGAGGGCTGCGGGCTGCGAGCGCGAAACAGTTCCGCCACCCGGGGGTCGACGACGACGGCGAGGCGTGTCGGCACCGAGAGGAAGGCCAAGCGGCCGCCCAAATTTACTCAGGGTAAAAAATAGGCACGAGGGCCGCGTTATCATGCATTGGAGTCGCCCATGTCCAGTTTCTTTCCGGCCAGCCGAGCCTGTAGTGTCGCCGGAAGGCTGGAGGTGACGGTGGACAGTGATGGCTGCACCGACGGTGGGGCAATGTCAGCGTCGGAGGTGCATCGAGGAAAGGTACACAGCACATGCCCAAATCGTAGACGCACATAGGGCCCACAACACTGACTGATCGAAACGGCGAACGGAGCGGGGACACGCGTAAGGTCTCCCGGATTCTTGCCGCTGCGACCACCATGCGCACGCTCCAAAGGAAAAACACGCCCCAAAGTAAGGCCGGAGCCGCTCGCTTGCTTGACCAAGCCGAAAAAGACGCCTGCGCGCGCGTCGTCATGATACGACCGCCGCTTCCTCCGAGAAACAAGAGTAAAATAACACGTCGCTTCCTTCCTCCCGGCTGCACTCGCGTCCATCGGCGGCTCGTTCTCGGCCGTGGCGTGTTTTCTTCTTTCTTTTTTAAGTTTTTGAGGGTAGTGCCCGTGGCATGTTGGACCTAGCCATAGCCACATGGTATGACAGGGTGAGACGCGCGCACAAATCCGTGGTTCGATGGTTACGACGAAAATGGCATCTCTTGTTCAATAGAGTTCATGTCCAGACCTAACGTTGGTGCTCCTATTTTTTTTTAAAGTTATTACTTCCTCCGTAAAGAAATAGTGATCTAAGCATTATTATATTTTTCTTTACGGAGGGAGTACATGTCTTTCGGTGATATGCATTTAGTGGGAGGAAACGTTCACGTCGACAACAAAGGTTCGTGGCAACTTCGTCATCTCAAAATGATGTGTCGGTCCGGTCTTTCGGACGTGATTAGGGTGTGCGTACGTACGTTCATAGAGACAAGTGTATGTGTGTATGGACTGTGTTAAAAAAAAAAGGCCAGACGCGTGGAAGGCGACACCATCACGCGACGCCACGAGCCACGAGCCACGAGCTCGGCCTTGGGTGGCCGGGTCGTCTCATGGCTTGCGCGTGCGTGCACCCGAACCAACCTGTGACCCAAGCGAAGCGAACCGAATCGGATCGAGTGACAACACTCCAGCTGGGAGGGATGCCCGCGCCGCGCCGCTCGCGTTTTATTTCTTTCCCATTCCCTCGGCGCGCCCCATTCGTCTCGCCTCGCCTCGCCTCGCCTCCCGCGGCGCGCTCGCCACCGACGACGCGCGCCACCCCCCAATAATAGGCGCCGGATCGGGCGAGGGCCACGGAGCGAGCGAGCCATGGGCGTCCACGCGGCGCCCTTCCCCTTCCCCCTTCCCCGCCGGCAGGACGAGGACGACGATGCCGACGACACCATCGTCCTCGGCGGAGGCGGCGGCCGCTGGGGCGCCGCCGCGATGGCGGAGGACGAGGCGGAGCAGTCGCCCACGCCGCCGCCCATGTCCTCCTGCGGCCGCTACATCCTGCACCGCGTCTGCCGCTTCGACACGCTCGCCGGCGTCGCCATCAAGTACGGCGTCGAGGTAATCTCAATCAATCGATTCAATCAACGCGCGCACGCACGCGATTTCTCTCCTTCTCCGATCGAAACGCCGTGCCGCCGCCGCCCGGCTCATCCGTGCATCGGTTTGGTCCGCAGGTGGCTGACGTGAAGCGGGTGAACGGCCTCACCGCCGACCTGCAGATGTTCGCGCACAAGACGCTGCGGATCCCGCTCCCCGGCCGCCACCCGCCCGCCCAACATTCCCCTCCCTCCTCCTCCCCGGCCGCCGCCGCCGCCGCCAGGTACCCCCTTTCCCCTTTCCTCGATTAGATTACAGTTTACAACCGGAAGATGGATGGATTACGCCCGCCAGATTACCACTTTCCACTTGGCAGATGGAGCCTCACCTAATTCCTCCGTCTCACTCCCCTGTCTCGTCTCAACGCGTGCCCGGGCGACCCGTTCTGAATCCTGACCAATTCCATGAGAAAATTTCTTTCAACATCTTAGAATTGGCACCGACTATTCCCCCTTTTCTCATCTTATTAGAATTTGGCAATGTCCCACCATGATCATGGCTCATGAGAAACAGGTCAAAATCCAGCGAGGTAGGCAGGTTCGGCTTAAATCCAACGAAATTGCTTCACCTACATTGATAGACACACACACTCCCAGTCACTGTTGTCTGTTGACCATCGACAGAGACGCACACCTACATCGACATTGACACCTTTCGGTAGTGGCAAGTGGCGAATGCCAAATGTGCTCTGCCTTTTCTCAACCTTCCAAAGGGGCCGCCCGGTCGTCGCCCACTCGGCTGCACCTGCAAGTGCCACACAGTGGTGGTGGTGGTGGTGGGGTGGGAACATCCGGAGAGAGCCAACGCGCAAAGGAAGAAATTGGGATCTAGCCTGTGGAGTGGACACATGACAGGTGTACCACACTCCACATGCCCGCACAGTTCCACTCACCGCCCACTGCCCACACCACACATGTCCTGCTTGGACTTGCACATAGTTACAAAAACATAATCATGGCGGCACCGACAGAACGCAAGTAGGATTTCAGTAGCAAGTGTATTTTATCTCCAGCTGAATTTTATTGTAGACTACACAGTATGAGATTCTTGGTACACATTCATACTGGAATGCTTCCCTAGTTGGCGTTTCTTGTTTAATGATCACACCATGTGAGTGCTGACTATTGTGCCGAGGTCTGAATGTTGCCAGTGGACTTCTCTGCTGGCTGGTACGCTTGGATCTGAGGAAGATCGGTGGTGGACTTCCTTGCTGGCTGGTACACCTCATGCTCTGCCTTGGATATAACAATTAAGATTTGTTTCAGGGAATGGACTACGCGCCGGCCTCCCAAAAATGCCGCCTTGGACCCGTTCCAGAAACCGCCGCGCAGCACGGTTTCGCCGTCCATGAGCCTGTTGCAGGGATACTACGGCCTCGCGCCACCTCCCAAGCGGGACCTGACAGACGAAGGCGCCGAAATGGGGACGGCTGTTAGAGGTAAAACCATCCCCTGTTTCCTTCAATTGTGATGAACCATGCTTCTGATATGTGCTGATTTCTGAATCTTAACCGACCTCCAGGCCAGCATAGGAAAGCGAGGAGCATATCGACCGGCTTCCCTGGTGTGAACGGGGATGCCGGGTGGGAGACGGATGACGCTGAAAAGCAGATAAGGCGGCGCCAGAAGGCCGATCTCGAGCTGACAACGATGAGGGAGGACAATGGCGGTGCCCTGTTGCCGAGGACCGGGGAAGGCTTGGCGCTGAGGCCAAAGTCGGGAAGTCGGCCAGACATGAATAGCAGCCAGCAGGATCTCGTCGCGGCAGGGTTCGTGCCTTCGTATGGCGACGGCCTGCTCGCCGTCAGGAAATCGTCCAGCACCCCTGAGTTCCAGGACTCAGACAACAACATTGCTTCGGTGTGGCTGAGCAAGTGGAACCTGAAACCAGACGCCTTCGCTGTGCCTCTCCCAATCCTGCTCCTGGACAGCCTTCCGAAGCCGCTCTTCGACAGCCTCCCGAAGCCCATTGCTGCATGGAGGAACAAGGCAGCCCGGGATTAACATCCAAGGCTCACAGCTCATCGATACAACGCCTTTTAATTTATTGATCGGTGTACACCGGTGATTGTAGTCCAGGTGCAAGAAGGGGTGAGGAGTTGGCTTACATTGTCTGGTTCGGGAGTACGTTTACATGGTCCGGTGTGGACGGTGGGCATTGTCGCAACCGAGAGGTGCGCTTCTTCTTCTTCTTCTTCTTCCATGAGCTACAGAGATGATGCTTAAAAGACAGAGTTGGATACAGTGATACAATAGCTCTACATATACATAGTGTACTGAACCTGCTGCGCCGCGGCGATGGCAGCAGCAGGAGCAGTTTGTTTCCTTTTTATGAGTTGTTTGAGGATATATTCTTTGTCTTTTGTACGCGACGCAGAACTGCAGATAGACAACATACATATAGGAGGATCAAAGGGAAACGAGAGGCAGTATGTTGTACGTACACTAATGAAGGAGAATGGACTTTGTTAGTGCTTGTGTGTTACTCTTAGTCGTGGATTTGTCATCTCAGCTCTGTTCTTGAGCATATTGCCTGTAAAATAGTGCAAAATTTAAAATATATATCTACATGTGCTTATAATCAACTGAAGGCTGCAGAATAACTTGTCGCAAACTACACCACAGGCGGAAAAAATCAGCATATAAACTAGTATACGTGTCATCAATTTCAAGTATTATATCTGAGTTTACTGTTAAGTTGCACTCAGCAGACCCAAAAACCATCTTAGTCATAACAATAATAGAAATATCTTTCCTGACGATAGTTACCATAGTAGCAGATATTGTTCCAAACTTGCAGGTGCAGGGCAAACACAACCTAAAGTACCAAACTTGCTCTGCTTTGGAGAGAAACACATCTGGTGGAACGTCCCTCCGATCCAAAACACTGCACTGAAATTACAATGTATCAGTGATGTCGCTGATCATCGAGAAGATGAATCTCAGCATTTGCATCTTTTCTGTACTAGCATGACGATCTGCATGCTTTCAACGTTGGGTGTCTCATCAAGAGTCTCCAGGGATTATACTACGTATGCATCATGTAATCTCATGAGCTCCCAAAATCTAAGAATATAACATGAACAAGATTTGATCCATAAATGCACGAGAGGTACTTCAAACAGTTCAACAAATCATCAGTACCTAAGATAATTCATATGAGAGTTCATAATAAGATCAAGAAAAAGATGTGCATGACACAAAGCTATTACCACAAACCCTCAGCCTTGAAGCTGGACTATTCTTGCATTGCCATTGGAGCAGTAAGGGTTGATGTAGAGGTTGAAGATGAAGATTCCCCCCTCCGGCTGAGTGCCAGATCAAGGCTGGAAACAAAGATCGCTTCGGAATGTGAAGTGGCGGAGGCCAAAAAATGTGTGATAAATCACGGGTAGGTTTTGGGGGTATCGAAAGCCACCGGGCATTGGAGGTGCCCACTTATGATATTGTTATTTCTAGGTTGTTTTCTAAGAATTTTTTGTATCATATGCATAATATAGGCATAGGATGCCTCCAAGGGGGACATCGGGACACAACCCTTGAATTACGTCATGTGTGGCTGCCTTAGATCATATCTTGGCGACTAGATTAAAAAGGAGGGGAGAAGGGGGACCCACCCTATTCTAAGTTTTTTCAATTTGAATTTTTTTCTTCCTAGTTATTACCTTCTACGCCTATAGGTGTCATGAGTAATTTGGTGAATTTAGTAAATCTATTTCTCACCAAAACTTCAAATTTGAAGAAGTTTGGCTAGGTATTCAAGGCTTACATTGTCAAAAGTTTTTTCGTAGTCAAGATTGAGAACAAGTCCTTTCTCATGAGAGGAATGCATAGAGTCTAGAACTTGATGTGCCATCACTACGCTTTCTAGTACTAGTAACCGTGTATGTGCGATGCACGTTATATAAAAAAGATATTAATTACATTCACATTAATATTGGGGAATATATTGATTGCACGTTGATATTACGAAGAATATAATTACAAGGGTATATTATAAGAAGTATTAGTTGCATTCCACGTTAATATTAGGAAATATATTGACTGCATATTGATATTAAGCAGGATACACTTACATGGTTAGCACAGAAGTTGATATTAGGTACAATATTAATTATATGCTAAACATGTTTAGCGGTAAACACTAGAGCATCATAGACCATTTGATAGACGTGTTTGGATGTGTGAGATGTGTTGGATCTCCGTAAGTCGCTCTTTTTTTCATATTGGGTGTAAATGTAGATGAACATACCCTTGATAAATGCAGAGTGGTTCGGGTGACCAGAAAGTAACTAGCTGGTCACCGACACACAATGGTCGGGGTTTTGACCCGTCGGTAGTACTAATATTTCTGGATTAATGGACCTAGCGTAACATCTGAGACACATTTGACCTAGATATTATAAAGTAACATGTTAATGATTCAATGACAAGATGCTCGTAAATAAATATGCATTAGAATTTATGTATACATTAATATCAAATTAGAAACCGCTATTCGGATATTTCTAAGATCACAAGGCTTAGAGATATCTACCAAGATATTTAAATATAAAGGCATAAATAAATACACTATATGTCATGCGAATATCACAAATTAATTCATGTGTGATTTTGCATTCTCCTATTTTCCACACAATTATAGGATATAGTATAAATATCTCTTTAATGCACACTGTATCAAAGATTAAAAAAATGTAAATTTGACAACAAAACAGTTCAAATTTAGCAAAATGAATTCATAGTTTTCACTAATATATTACAAGTATTACATAAAAAACATCATTAAAATATTTTCTAATGTCGAGGTATGTTAACTATCAAAAGGAAGTTATCAAATAAGATTAACTACAATTGTGATTTGATTAAAATATGCATAAATAAGTAGAAAAGTTTAGTATAATCAATGATGGATTAGTAGTTTGTACATAACAACAAAATTGAAGAAAACGAATTAGTATGTTTTTAGGTATGACTCCATATCCGTGGTTTTAAGCCATGTTTACGGTAGACATGCATGTGCATTTCGGCAGCATGCAACACCAGCGGCATTAATAAAAAAGAAAAAAGGAATTACTGGAATTTACGTAACTTAGTAGCTAAGCAAATACTAGTGGTCAGCAGTGACGTATTTTATAATATAACGTATGAGTTTACATAAAGCAGCTAATATAGTTGGTTCATTGTACTATGTAAAGGGCTGAGCTCTCTGGTTTGTAATCAGGCCATTCCAATCAGGAAACAAGCCATCCAGCTCTAAGCTATTAGGAGCATCTCCATCTAAGTGTATGCGTGTATGTGTGTTCTGCTAGCTTGCGATAGCTGTAGTTTAGGTTGTGTTTTTCTCTGCCTGGTTGATCATCGGAAGACTAGATACTCGCTAGTTGGGCTAGCAATATCCACGTTCTTAGTAGAGAGAAAGAGCAAGGAGGGCTCCGAGGCTTCTCCACCGAAGCCTCCGGGGACACATGTCAAGAGTAAATATTTTCCATGGTGAGTCAGCTGGAAACCCCTTTTCACTTACCTTTATGTAGGAACCGGTGTGTAGTTGATTTTTATCGAAGGCTTTTGCAGACGAGGAGCAGACCAAAGACCACAATTAAACACAACGAGAACACTTTTACCCTTTTCTTATTTTTGGGTGGCCCTTGATACTTCACTAGGACGTTTGGTATCCAATCCATATTTTTTTTAAATGTCTTCCATTCTGAAATAGTTTTGTATTTTTTTAAATGTATTGTATTCTGAAATGTTTCAATTTTTATCCTTGCATATGTTTCCAGTTTGTAGTTTGATGATGTATGTTGTAGGCGTATCTCTGGTGCTTCAACTGACTGGTAGATGTCGCGAGTGCCCGTTTGGATGTCGGAGCACATTATACACCCCTACCAAACAAAATTGACAAAAATGCATATCTCTCGTTGTGCTTGACCTGGCAGAAGCGTAGCTAGTCAACACATTTCCCTTTATGCAATACCAGATGGCGCCGGCGGAAGGAATCTCACGTCAACATGTCCTTTTCCCTATACCCTGTGATGGAAACAATGACAGACCAAACATCAATTGGTGAAATTTGGCAGGTGCCTCCCTACTTTTTAATGCATTGACTTTCTTAGTTTTTCTTTGGATCTTTGGTCAACGACTTGGTAAATTGCAAGCTCTCTTCCCTGGAACCATGAACCACCTCAATGAAAATTTTGATCCCACAAGACAATTCTTAGGGTTTATCTTGAAAACCCTAATGACACCATATTAAAAACCTGATTTTTTTTCAACCATTATAAAAAGAAAACTTCTTTTCCTTTGATCCAATGATTCCCCAATTTTAATCATAGCCTATATGGTATGTTTAAAGCCCACTCCTACAAAATATTGCTATGCCATTATGTAATATTTATATGTATTCAGTAATCCTTTCTGTGCATTATTGTCTCATAAATTTCCAACAAGGTTTAGAGCTCATAGATACGCCTTATAGTTTATCCTTGGCAGCTGACGATTTTAGTTCTGGTGCAAGAAGCGGGTTTCGAAGAGTGAGGAGTTTGTTTAGATGGCCTGGTTCGGTCAGCGGGCATTGTTGCGTCGTAGAGGTGTGGTTCTTCTTACTCCATAATCTGCAGAGATGCTGCCGAAAATACATAGTTGGATAGAGTCATACATTAGCTCTACATATACATAGCGTACTGAACCTATTGCGCCAAAGCAGAAGGAGAAGGATCAGTTAATTTGTTTCCTTTTAAGTTATCTGAGGATAAATTTCTTGTTTTTTTATATCCAACGTGGAACTACAGATAAACAACACATAGAAGCAAAGGGAAATGAGAGGCAATATGCTATACATACACTAATGAAGGAGATGGCTTTGTTAGTCCTTGTGTGTTATTCTTAGTTGGGGATTTGTGGCCTCAAATCTATCCTTGGAAATATAGCTACTATCTATAGGATAATCTGAAATGTATACATCTACATGTGCTTATTATCAAACTGAAGACCACAGAATAAGTCGTTGCAAACCACATCACAGGCATGAACACGTATGTACCATCAATGGTAAGTATTATGTATATCTTACTTGTGGCTTTGTAATAAACTTTGTCGTGGATTGAACGCAAAAAAAAAACCCGTGGATTTGTCATCTCAACTCTGTTCTTGAAAATATTACTCCCTTCGTCCCAAAATACGTGACTCAACTTTGTACTAGCTTTAGTACAAAGTTGAGTCACTTATTTTGGGACAGAGGGAGTATGTAGCGACCAGACCTCAAATGGTCTGCGCTGCTGTGCACCAGTGTCATCCCTGGATCAGTAATGCTGACACGCACAGTACAAATGGAGGATTTATAACAGAGTAGCAATCACACACTTATTACATCGAATATCTCCAAAGAGAATAAGTATGATAAACATGGCTTAAGGCCATCTAATAACGATAACAGCGGAAGACTTGGAAGATAAGTGAGTCCATCAACTCCAGCGGCATCACTGAGTATAAGACCACGACCTAAGGCACCTTACTCGTCGTCTGAAAAGTCTGCAACATGAAACGTTGCAGCCCGAAAACGGGCCAGCACATAGAATATGCTGGCAATGTAACACATAGAGAATAATGAACAATAATAATGCTATACTACATGCATATATGGCTGGTGGAAAGCTCTATGGTTACAATTTTGCGAAAAGCCAATTTTATCCTACTTCAAAGGAATAAATTTTATTTAACTATCATGGTGGTTGTGAAACATTGAGATGGTTGACAGCATCTCAATCCCAATTAAATGTCATCAATAACCCAACAAAATTAATTAGAAGTAACATGGTGATGAGATTCACATGATAATCCAGATACTAGATACTCAAGTTGTCCATAACCGGGGACACGGCTAACCATGATTAGTTTGTACACTCTGCAGAGGTTTGTGCACTTTTCCCCACAAGACTCGATCTCCTCCGTTGGATTACTCGCACTACATGGTGTTTGAGTAACGGATGACCGAGACACAGTCTTTCAGAAGTGTTTACACCTTACGTATGGGTAGACAGTTACACCTACTTTCCCCTACATCTGCTAGTCTACCACTGTAAGAGTTCACACAACTTAGTCAACTATGCTAGAGCCATAATAGCTTGCGGCTGCACACGGAAGTTTCTAGCATGAATAATCTCATGATCCCTTTGAACCTGGGTGGCGGTCCAAAAGAAAAACAGGCAATCCTGGAATACCCAGGTACCTCAATCCACCCAGATGTGAGTTTTAGTTGCCACCTTAAGTAAACCATTAATTAAAAATCTCACATCTGTCATGGAAATCTCTCAAACCCAATCCACGTCTACATCTGTCATGGAAAAACCGAAGTCGTAAACAGAAACGAACGATTCGGTGAACGCTCGCAAAATAATAAAACCGAAAAAAACCGATCTAGGGTTTTTTTTAAAACGAATGGTTTTTTTTAAAGAAAACCGGCAACGAGGCGAGGCAGTACCTCGTCGGGGGCGGGGCTCCCGTGCTCCGATCGAGGGGCGGCGAGGGCGGCGGCGCTTGGGGGCTCGGGGGGGGGGGGTGCGAGGGGCGGCGAACGGCGGCGGCTCGGGCTTGGCTCCAGCAGCGGCGAACGAGGCGGGTGCGGCGGCGGTGGGCGAGGTGAGAGAAGGGGGGGGGGTGCGGGGGTATATAAAGGGGGGGGGGGGCAGCAGCTTGGAGGAGGGGGCAAGCCGAGCGGGAGGCGACTCCCGTGTCCATGGCGGACACGGCGGCGGCGGCGTGCTGGGGAAGGAGAGGGGCGCGGGGTGGGCCGGCGCTCGGCTGGGCTGCGGCCCGGTCGGGCGTCGCGCGATTTTTTTTAACGTTCCGCGGAAAATAATTCGTAGAAAGATAAATAAAAATCCAAAAAATTTAAAATAAATTTTGCCCGTCTAGTTAGAAAATCTAGAATTGGGTGAACATTTTTTTAACACAAAATAAATATTTTGAAAACATGCAATATTTTTAATACAATAAAAATTGCAAATAAAATCCAAATAAAATCCAATAGATGATTTTAACATTTTTCCTCCAGTATTTCAATTGTTTTGGAGAAGTCATATTTTCTCCTCTCATTTATTTTGTTTAATGAAATATTTTTCCGGAGAGAAAATAATAAAAATCAAAATCCTCGTCTTGTTATTTGATGAAAATCAAATATGAAAATTCAAGAAAATCCCAACTCTCTCCGAGGGTCCTTGTGTTGCTTAGGATTTATCGAGGATTTGTGAAAATGCAATAAAATATGATATGCAATGATGATCTATGTATAACATACCAAATTGAAAATTTGGGATGTTACAAACCTACACCTCTTAAGATGAATCTCGCCCTCGAGATTCGGGTTGGCTAGAAAACAGGTGGGAGTGGTCCTTCCGTAGATCTTCCTCTCGCTCCCAGGTGGCTTCATCCTCCGTGTGGTGACTCCACTGGACTTTGCAAAACTTGATAACCTTGCTGCGGGTAACTCGGCTGGCATACTCAAGAATCTTAACTGGTTTCTCCTCATAGGTCAAATCACTTTCCAGCTGAATCGCTTCCAGTGGCACAGTATCTCTCAGTGGTATCTCAGCCATCTCTGCGTGGCACTTCTTCAACTGGGAAACGTGAAATACATCATGAACTCCAGACAATCCTTCGGGCAATTCCAGCTTGTAGGCAACCTCTCCCAAACGTTCCACAACTCTGTATGGTCTGATAAAACGGGGAGCTAACTTTCCCTTCACTCCAAAGCGCTTCACTCCTCGAAGTGGTGATACTCGAAGATACACTCGGTCTCCGACTTCGTGAACTGTCTCTTTTCATTTAGAATCAGCATAACTCTTCTGCCTGGACTGGGCTACCTTGAGCCTATCGCGAATCAACCTCACTTTCTGTTCAGACTCCTTAATCAAATCTGGTCCAAACAACTGACGGTCTCCAACTTCGTCCCATAACAACGGTGTTCTATACCTCCTTCTGTACAAGGCTTCGAAAGGGGCCATCTTCAAACTGGTCTGATAACTGTTGTTATAAGAAAATTCCGCATATGGCAGGTTGTCGTCCCAACTAGATCCATAATCTAGGGCACAAGCTCTCAACATGTCCTCCTAAATCTGGTTGACTCTCTCGGTCTGTCCATCTGTCTGTGGGTGAAAAGCTGTACTAAATTCCAGCCTGGTTCCCAATGTTTTATGTAACTGCTTCCAAAACTTCGAGGTAAATTGGGTTCCCTGTCTGATACAATGGTCCTCGGAACTCCATGCAAACATACGATCCTGGTCATGTATATCTTTGCCAACTTAGCACTGGTGTAAGTGGTCTTCACTGGAATGAAATGAGCTACTTTCGTCAAACGGTCGACTACAACCCATATCGAGTCATAGCCTGAACGAGTCCTGGGTAATCCTGTGATAAAATCCATGCCTATTTTATCCCACTTCCATTCGGGTATTGGCAATGGTTGTAGCAATCCTGCTGGCTTCTGATGCTCTGCCTTCACTCTCTGACACACATCACAAACTTCTACATATTCTGCAATATCCTTCTTCATTCCGGTCCACCAGAAAGTATTCTTCAAATCCAAATACATCTTCGTATTCCCTGGGTGAATCGAGTACGGTGAATCATGGGCTTCTTGCAAAATCAACTTCCTGATCTCCGGATCATTTGGCACATATACGCGGTCCTCAAACCATAAGGTATCGTGCTCATCCTCACGAAATCCCTTGGCTTTACCTTTGCTCATCTTCTCTTTTATCTCTTCAATCTCCTTGTCTGCCTTCTGAGCTTCTCTGATCCTTTCCATCAAGGTAGACTGAATCTCCAGTGTCGCTAAATAGCCTCTTGGGACTATCTCCAAACATAGCTCGCGAAGGTCCTCGGCTAACTCCTGAGGTAACTCTCCTGTCATGAGGGTGTTGACATGACTCTTGCGGCTCAACGCGTCTGCTACTACGTTAGCCTTTCCAGGGTGATAATGCAATCTCATATCATAACTTTAATGAGCTCCAACCATCTCCTCTGTCTGAGATTTAACTCCTTCTGCGTGAAAATATACTTCAAACTCTTGTGATCCGTGTACACCTCACAATGGTTTCCGATGAGAAAATGTCTCCATGTCTTCAATGCATGCACCACGACTGCTAATTCCAAATCATGCGTAGCATAATTCTTCTCATGGGGTTTAAGTTGTCGTGAAGCATATGACACAACTCTTCCTTCCTGCATAAGCACTGCTCCAAGTCCTCGACGAGAAGCGTCGCAATAAGCTTCATAATCCTTGCGTTGATCTGGCAGAATCAACACTGGTGATGTAACCAATCGTTTCTTCAACTCTTGGAAACTAGCTTCACATTCCTCAGTCCAATTGAATTTGGTGTCCTTCTTTAATAGCTCAGTCATGGGCTTAGCAATCTTCGAGAAATTCTCGATGAATCTCCGGTAGTATCCTGCAAGTCCAAGAAAACTCCGGATTTCTCCAACTGTCGTGGGTGATTCCCAACTTGTCACTGTGTCAACCTTGGCAGGGTCCACTGCTATTCCTTCTCCAGAAATAACATGTCCGAGGAATCCAACTTCCTTCAGCCAAAATTCACATTTGCTGAACTTGGCATATAACTAATGTTCTCTGAGCTTCTCAAGTACCAATCGTAAATGCTCCTCATGCTCTTCCTCATCCTTGGAAAAGACTAAAATATCATCAATGAACACCATGACGAACTTATCCAGAAATTCCATAAACACTTTGTTCATCAGGTTCATGAAATAGGCAGGTGCGTTAGTCAGACCAAATGACATAACCGTATACTCATACAATCCATATCTGGTGGTAAATGCCGTCTTGGGTATATCCTGCTCTCGAATTTTTTAACTGATGGTATCCTGATCGTAGATCGATCTTGGAAAATACTTTAGCTCCTTGTAGGCGGTCAAACAAATCATTGATCATCGGCAGCGGGTACTTGTTTTTGATGGTCACTTCATTCAATCCACGGTAATCAACAACCATCCTCAGCGATCCATCTTTCTTCTCCACTAGAAGTACTGGTGATCCCCAAGGTGACGAACTTGGGCGAATATAGCCTTTATCCAGTAACTCCTTGATCTGCTTCTTAATTTCCTCCAAATCTTTTGTGGGCATCCTGTACGGTCTCTTAGATATTGGCCCTGTGCCTGGCAAAAGTTCAATCAAGAACTCAATGTCTCTATCTGGCGGCATGCCTGGCAACTCTTCTGGAAATACATCCGGATAATCCTTCACCACTGGTACTTCCTCCTGTACAACTTGTAGGAGATATGCCCTAGAGGCAATAATAAATGATATTATTTATCTCCGAGTTCATAATTATGTTTATGTTCCATGCTATAACTGCAATGATTCTCGAGTCTGCAATATCCACGAGGCTCGGAGGAAGACTCATATGCACGTGTGGAATAATAAACGGTAAGAAGTATTCCTAGTCTGGCCTCTAAGACTAGCTCAAGTGTTGCATGATGATTCTGTTTTCCTGGTCATGGGCATGTCTATGCCAGCAACTTTGAGGGCACAATGTTAAGAGAACATTTGTGTTGAATCGACCCGGCATGATGTTATGCTATGAGATTCATTCGTCACAAGTTTATTGGTACATAACACAGAGATGGTTAACGTTTGCATGATTCCTTAGACCATGAGAGTATCGAGTTTCTTCATGCTTGCTTCATGAACTTTGGGGTTTGTTAAACGTCATCCGTAAATGGGTGGCTATTACGGCGGCTTACGGGTTCATGGAAAAGTGTGTCAAGTAACTTGATAGCTCAAGATTGGGATTTGCTCCTCTGACTATGGAGAGATATCTCTGGGCCCTCTCGGTGTTACAGTATCCATCATCGTCTGGCCAGACACTTTGTGATTTGATCACGGGGATGCCGGAATACGATAACGAGAAAAGAGAACAATACCGGTAACGAGGTAACTAGCATAGTGGACAAGTTGTTGATCCACGGGAATACCAACATGTCTCACCTCGGGTATTTGTAACATATCGCGAAGCAACAGGAATAGCACACGGCAACTGGAGGTTCACTCGAATATTTATTCGTGTGGGTATAGGGGTCAATATGGGTGTCCACGGCTCCGATGTTGATCATTGATCGGAAGGGCTTCCGGGTCATGTCTATACTTCACCGAACCTATAGGGTCACACGCTTAAGGGTCATCTATCTGCTGAATACTAGACAGGGAGTCTGAGAGAAAATCACCGAAAAAGTTTCGGACACCGAAAAGTTTCGGACAGCGGAATCGTACCGCAGAGAGAGGTCATCGGATAAGTTTCGATGATACCGAAAAGTTGTTTCGGGATACACCATTAAGTCAAATTGGTTTCGGCACATGCCTGATAATTCTTGGAGGATGCCAGAATCATTCTGGAAGCTTTTTGGAATTTTCTGAGATAAAAACCGGAAATGTTCCGGAGCTGCCGGAGCCACTTCAGATGCGTTTCGCAGATGAAAATCACTAAAACCGGAATTGTTTCGGAACGCGTTGAAAATCATTTTAGTGGGTACAGGAAATGTTCTTAGCCCACATAAATATTTTCAGTTCGATCAGACGCTGAAAAATGTCGTCGTGAATAGTGAAAATCAGCTTTATGGTTACTTTATGGAAAGCCACCTTTTGGGGCTTTGCTCCAAAAGATCTTGGGGATGACATGGATGGATAGGAGCCATTTTTTGGGCCCCTCATGAGGGTGTGGCCGGCCACATGGGGTATCCCCCTTGGGGACCCTCTTGTTCCTTGGTTTCACTCCTAGGTCCTTGTGGAAGGACTTCATTCATGTGCATTTTGGGTTTTTTGTGAAACTACCCTACCCCCTTGGGATTTCCTATAAATAGAGGTGGAGGGGCAGCCCTCCACACTCATCCCTTGCTCTCATACACATGCCATGCATTATCTGGCTTCTTCTCTCCCTCCC
The DNA here is from genome assembly GCF_018294505.1 of Triticum aestivum. Taxonomy (NCBI): domain Eukaryota; kingdom Viridiplantae; phylum Streptophyta; class Magnoliopsida; order Poales; family Poaceae; genus Triticum; species Triticum aestivum. Next base: position 512,972,385 of record NC_057805.1, on the reverse strand, counting down.
ACGAAAAGAGTTTCGTAGAGCCGTAAGGCTGTCTGGGTTCCGGCAGGAACTAGTTCTGGACGGCGAAGCCCTGCCGGATAGATGACACCGTATGTGTGCAACTCTGTAGAGAGATCGTAGTTTCGGTCTTAGTTCGTGAGTGCCTCCCGAAGGGCTGTCCGTGTGACCGTCCGAGTTTCGAAGGTCCTCCCGAAGGGCTGTCCGAGTGACCGTTCGAGTTTCGAAGGTCCTCCCGAAGGGCTGTCCGCGACACCGTCCGGGGGGCTGTTCGACCGCCTCCTGGAGGGCTGTCTGAGGAGCAGATGAGGGTATACATCCTCGCGGTTGGGAGGTTGTAAATCCTAGCTGCGGGGATCTGCACCGCCGATCGTCATCGACTCTACTTCCCGCTGCGCTACGAGTCGGTAACGAAAAAGATCAAACCATGTATGCAGTCTCCATAGTGGTCCTGGGCTGGTGCGTAGGTCGGAAATTTTTTGTTTTCTGCTGCGTTACCCTACAGTGGCATCAAGAGCCGTGCTATGCGTAGATGCAGGTTCGATCTAGAATACATGGAGATGTATGGGTATTGCATAATATAATTAGGTAGTAGATGAGATCTATTGCTGAAAATTATTTATGCGGGTGACAGATGAAACCTGTTACCCGAGGTTCTTGTTGCTTCCCTAGAATTTGCGTTTGCTCAATCTCGAGACAGCATGGTGGAATTTGACAAAGTTCTGGCAATCCGTGATCCTGATTGATCATGGAAGTGCTATCAGTTCTTTGGGTTCTGCCGTAGTCAAAAGAAAGATGAAATTCGCAGATGAAAGGGCATTGCAGATATTATCTGCATGGGGGTCATGCGTATGACGAAGTTTAGTATGGGGCTCGAGATTTAATTATCTCGTGTTTCATACACCCCGAGATGTTAATGTAGCAACTTGAATAATCATACTTGATGATAAAACGTTGGTAGCTGCGGTTTAAGTCAAAACCTTAGAAGCCACGTAAAATAAAATTTTGCATAAACCTATTAGAGGCGTCTAACTTGGTTTTGCAGGATGTGCATGTGATGTGGTATAGCAGTGCTCATACTAATTCGATTATGTATGAGATGACTATATGATGTAATTTGATTAACATGACCTGCGTGTCATGATTCGGCATGATGGCTGGAGCCATATGATTGCACTCTAATGACCTGCGTGTCAACCTTGTTGTAATGCATTATTTTGTTAGCTATAGAGATAGCAATATTATCTGGTGCATCGACAAGGTGGTGGCAATCTTCGTGAAGGTGAACACCGACGCGAATGCCGAAGACGAAGAAATGAAAGACTTCTCCGTCAGAAAGGGCTATACCATATCATGCTATTATGAATTGCCTGAGATGTTTATCCCTTATGATGCACCCTTCTTGATTGCGCGGTAGTCGCTTTTATTAGGGTGATCTCTCACTTAAAATACCAAGTAGTTAGTGTTCTCCCAAGTGTAGCACCGTCACGGCACCTATCTTTTCGGGGTGCGCCATGGATGCATGGGTACGAACGACTAGAGAAGTGTGAGGCGGGTGAGGTCAGACCTCGCAGCAAGATCACTTGGTTGTCTTGACGTTCATGGCAGGATCGTCCTGAGCTCGGAACACATGCATCGAAAGATGAGCAAGAGTCACATAGAGATGTGATCGGCAAGTTGGCCTACCGATTAAAATTCCCGTTATGAGATGATGATTCTATGGCGATGAATTGAAGTCTGGATCTTGTATCACTCAAAATTAATTGTGAGAGATATTGATTTGAGTGGGAGCGCACTGTTGAATTAACATGTTTAATTCTCAGTGCAATTAATTATGAACACTGTCTAAGTGTTTCTTGCAAAATAGTTGTAGAATAATGGTTCGCGTTTCCACCTTCCCTATTAAAATTGAATAACTGTTAAATATCTGGTTAAAACTTTACGATTGGTAACGTAATATGAGGATTGTCCTCAAAAGTGCCGAGAAGGACTTTGTCCTATCGCATGCTTTCCATATCCTCCCGCTAAAGCTATGGATCATGTGACTCTCGTCCTTTGATCCAAAAGCTATAATTCCGTTTCAGTCAAGTGCAATATGTTTGCTTCCATGAAACCCAAACTTCGAAAGTTGGGATAGTTATATGATATTCATGGAACTGAAAATTATTTTCAGATAGAAACAAAGCAATGTTTGTTTGCAAGTATTAGTAAAAGAGTTTACTATGCATTTGACTGTTGGGAAAGGGATCCAGAAGAACGCCTGTCATATAATGAAAGGTGAATAAAACAACAACTTAAAGAGAAAGGAAGTGTCCAAAGGGTGTTAGTATGACTTACACGCCTAGGAAGTCCGGGGCTAATGCCACTCTTAAGTTGGGTGCTTCTTCTGAGAGTAGGAGAAATACTAAAAGTTAAACTGCTAGAAGTATAAAGGCAAAAGGAAAGAAGACTGGAATATCCAGCTCATGTATGAATGTCATACAAGTTTTTGATGTATAGAAGGCTGGTCAAAGATATAGTTCTTGCGAATTATGGTTAAACATGTTAATCACTAATTCTTGGGTATTGTGAGTTCATCACAAAAATGCCCGCTCGATTGCATTCTGTTGCAACTCGATGTAAGAACTACTATGGCATGAAAGACTAGCTAGAAATGAGGTTAAGGTATACACATGGAACATAGTAAATGTTACTATACCTTCCATCGGTGTATTGCCGTCTGTATTTATTTTCATAATTCATTTAGAGTTTTACAAACTCTATCCCATTGCATAAGGCATCTTGCAAGAAGGTTGTTCATAAGAGAACTTTTTATGTTCGATGTTATGAATAACACAAGGGCCATACTTTCATTATGAATGAGATGTATGTTATGAATATTGATAATAATACAATACCTCTGGGTTTACTTTCATAATTCATTTTAGAGTTTCATACACTCTAGCCCATTGCACAATGTTTGTTGCAAAAGAGTTGTTCATAAAAACAACAATTGTTGTTAAGTATTATGAATAACATAAGGGCCATACTTCCATCATCGATGGGACGTATGTTATGAATATTGAGGGTAATATGATACATCCATAACACTGACGCTAAATGTCGCAAGACTAAAAGAATACCACACAAGTGTGGCACTACATTTGGTCACATTGGAGAAACCGCATGGAAAATTCCATGATGATGGATTTTGAAGTCTTCTTGATTTTGAATCATCTGACACTTGCAACTTTCCTCCGAAAAGTGAAGTGACTAAAATACCGTTCACAGGCCATAAGGAACGAACAGCAAACTTATTAGTGATCATACATTTGATGTGTGTAGTCCGATAAGTGTTGTTAGTGGTGGATTTATTTATCTTTAGAAATGACTCAAGTAGATATATGGATATTTACTTGATGAGACGTAAGTCTGGATCTTTTGAAATCATTTGAAAGGTTCTCAAAAATGAAGTAGAAGTTATTGTAACAAGAAAATTATGTTTCTGCAATTTGATTGCACAAAGGAATATTTGAGTTACATGTTTAGCGAATGTCTGATGAGTTGTGAAAGGGGTTTCATAACTTGCACCTCCCGGAACACCACTACAAGTGGAAAGTCTGTGGAGATGTAATCAAACCATTTATGACATGGTAAGGTGAAAGATGACATAAATAAATTTGCCATTATCCCTTTTAAAGTGATGCTTTAGAGACTGCGGCTTTTACACTGAAAAGAGCTACATCGGGTCTGTTGAAATGAAGCCATGGTATGGTACGCCCAACCATGTTATATCTTTTCTTAACATTTGGAATATGGGGCTTGTGTAAAAGGTTACAAACCTATTCCAAATCAGACAAGTGCTACTTTGTAGGTTATACCAAAATGTTGGGTATTCCTCCCTCACTATACTGAGGCAAATAGTTTTGCCGCGAAACGGTGTGCTTTTAAAGAGAATGGTTCTTTCTAAAAGGTGAGTGGGAGAATAGTGCAACTCGACGAGATAAACAGTATCTTCATCAGATCAAAGGAAAGAGACCTTGGAAGAAATTCCAGAGTTTCCTACTGCGACTGATACAGAAGTCTCTACAATAAAATGTATGAACTTCGGTCGAACTTGCAGCTGAACCACGTAGGCAAGGCTCGTGCAAACCTCTCAGGTGCGCAAACGAGATATTGTTGTTAGACAACATTATACCTACGATACACAAGGAAGCGTTGATGGGCCCTGACTCCGGAATTGGCTAAATGCCAATACAACCCGAGTTAGTTTCCATATAAGTGATTCAAGATTAAAACCTTGATACACCTTTCGGAAGACTTAGAGTCTAACGAATATTTATGGAACTTAAAACTGATACGGATAAAATGTTTTATCCATAAAGCTCGACTTGTTGAAATAATACGATGAGGTTGTTTTCATCGTAGCGATGCTTAAAGTCGGTTCGGGTTGAACTAGCAATTAATACATATTTCAATCATGAGATATGAAACATGGATGATAAAAGGATTTCCATCTGATGGAAATGAAAGCTAGGACTTGTATATGATACAGTCCAAAGTAATTTGTCGATCCAGAGGATGCTAGTAGGTATGCAAACTTCAGAGTTCCAGCAATGGACAGAAGAGAGCAAAATGGAGTTGGAATCTTCGTGTTTTGATGAAATGGTCAAAGGGGTTTTGACTTCATCAATGGGTAATGAAGATGCTTGTAATTCAAGAAAGTAAGTGGGAGCGTAATAATATTTCTAAAAACCTTATGTGCTTGGCACATTGGTAATTGGAAATAAATTTCTTGACACAAATTAGGACTTCATTTGAAAATAGTTTTTGATGAAGTGCTTAGGCTAAATAGCCTCAATATTAGGCATGATGATCTATGGAGATAGATTTACCTAATGGGGCTAAGCAATGAATACATATTGACAAGATGCTCAAACCTTTTAGCATTTAAAACGCCAAGGAGTGATTCTTGCCAAAGTCACATGGAAAGAGTTTTTGCAAGACTCGGTGTCCCAAAACACTGATGAGTAAAATACATGATGCAGATTCCACACACTTTTGTGTTTGGATTAATCATGTATTCCATGGTATGTAAAACAACCAGATATGTCCGATACTCCCAAGGTGTTGCAAGTATGGATACCAAAGTGATCAAATTACTGATCATGGGACAACAGTGAAAGATGTCACAGAGTACTAGAGTAAGTACTGATGACATGGTTTTCTCGCAAGCAGAGATCATGAAGAGTTCGTTGTAAAATGTTACATCGATAGAGTCTTCATCTTTTCTCCATGCGATTTTCGATTTAAATTAAGGGTTTTGTGTAACACACAATGTGGTGGCACAGTTAGTTGGAATTTGTTCAAACTAGTTACTGTGGCGAATTCTATAACAAGGGCTAAGTATGTTGACGCTTTAGAAGCGACAAAGAAGATGTTGAATCATATAGTTCATTCATGAACTTAGTATAGTTCCAAGATGGCTTTTGACAATGGGACACTACTGCAGGTAGTTGCGCCATAACTCAGTCTGAGGAATCCAGGTTCGACCTGTATTTCACATACATACAAAGCCAAGTCCACACAAAATATGAATTTTGTGAAAACGTGAAAACGCGAGGACATGGAAAGATACACACGGAACTGAAGTCGTCAGATCCGTTGGACATCAGGCTATACCACAAGCGAAGCATATTTACACCGGTGTGCCACAGGTGTGAAGTGCATTAGCATAAGCTAGATTATTGACTCTAGTGCAAGTGGGAGTCTGTAGGAGATATGCCCTAGAGGCAATAATAAATGATATTATTTATCTCCGAGTTCATAATTATGTTTATGTTCCATGCTATAACTGCAATGATTCTCGAGTCTGCAATATCCACGAGGCTCGGAGGAAGACTCATATGCACGTGTGGAATAATAAACGGTAAGAAGTATTCCTAGTCTGGCCTCTAAGACTAGCTCAAGTGTTGCATGATGATTCTGTTTTCCTGGTCATGGGCATGTCTATGCCAGCAACTTTGAGGGCACAATGTTAAGAGAACATTTGTGTTGAATCGACCCGGCATGATGTTATGCTATGAGATTCATTCGTCACAAGTTTATTGGTACATAACACAGAGATGGTTAACGTTTGCATGATTCCTTAGACCATGAGAGTATCGAGTTTCTTCATGCTTGCTTCATGAACTTTGGGGTTTGTTAAACGTCATCCGTAAATGGGTGGCTATTACGGCGGCTTACGGGTTCATGGAAAAGTGTGTCAAGTAACTTGATAGCTCAAGATTGGGATTTGCTCCTCTGACTATGGAGAGATATCTCTGGGCCCTCTCGGTGTTACAGTATCCATCATCGTCTGGCCAGACACTTTGTGATTTGATCACGGGGATGCCGGAATACGATAACGAGAAAAGAGAACAATACCGGTAACGAGGTAACTAGCATAGTGGACAAGTTGTTGATCCACGGGAATACCAACATGTCTCACCTCGGGTATTTGTAACATATCGCGAAGCAACAGGAATAGCACACGGCAACTGGAGGTTCACTCGAATATTTATTCGTGTGGGTATAGGGGTCAATATGGGTGTCCACGGCTCCGATGTTGATCATTGATCGGAAGGGCTTCCGGGTCATGTCTATACTTCACCGAACCTATAGGGTCACACGCTTAAGGGTCATCTATCTGCTGAATACTAGACAGGGAGTCTGAGAGAAAATCACCGAAAAAGTTTCGGACACCGAAAAGTTTCGGACAGCGGAATCGTACCGCAGAGAGAGGTCATCGGATAAGTTTCGATGATACCGAAAAGTTGTTTCGGGATACACCATTAAGTCAAATTGGTTTCGGCACATGCCTGATAATTCTTGGAGGATGCCAGAATCATTCTGGAAGCTTTTTGGAATTTTCTGAGATAAAAACCGGAAATGTTCCGGAGCTGCCGGAGCCACTTCAGATGCGTTTCGCAGATGAAAATCACTAAAACCGGAATTGTTTCGGAACGCGTTGAAAATCATTTTAGTGGGTACAGGAAATGTTCTTAGCCCACATAAATATTTTCAGTTCGATCAGACGCTGAAAAATGTCGTCGTGAATAGTGAAAATCAGCTTTATGGTTACTTTATGGAAAGCCACCTTTTGGGGCTTTGCTCCAAAAGATCTTGGGGATGACATGGATGGATAGGAGCCATTTTTTGGGCCCCTCATGAGGGTGTGGCCGGCCACATGGGGTATCCCCCCTTGGGGACCCTCTTGTTCCTTGGTTTCACTCCTAGGTCCTTGTGGAAGGACTTCATTCATGTGCATTTTGGGTTTTTTGTGAAACTACCCTACCCCCTTGGGATTTCCTATAAATAGAGGTGGAGGGGCAGCCCTCCACACTCATCCCTTGCTCTCATACACATGCCATGCATTATCTGGCTTCTTCTCTCCCTCCCACGAAAAGAGTTTCGTAGAGCCGTAAGGCTGTCTGGGTTCCGGCAGGAACTAGTTCTGGACGGCGAAGCCCTGCCGGATAGATGACACCGTATGTGTGCAACTCTGTAGAGAGATCGTAGTTTCGGTCTTAGTTCGTGAGTGCCTCCCGAAGGGCTGTCCGTGTGACCGTCCGAGTTTCGAAGGTCCTCCCGAAGGGCTGTCCGAGTGACCGTTCGAGTTTCGAAGGTCCTCCCGAAGGGCTGTCCGCGACACCGTCCGGGGGGCTGTTCGACCGCCTCCTGGAGGGCTGTCTGAGGAGCAGATGAGGGTATACATCCTCGCGGTTGGGAGGTTGTAAATCCTAGCTGCGGGGATCTGCACCGCCGATCGTCATCGACTCTACTTCCCGCTGCGCTACGAGTCGGTAACGAAAAAGATCAAACCATGTATGCAGTCTCCATAGTGGTCCTGGGCTGGTGCGTAGGTCGGAAATTTTTTGTTTTCTGCTGCGTTACCCTACACAGCTCCTAATAAGGAATTTACTTGAGTCCTCTTCGGCATATGCCGGGATACATACTTAATCCTTTTTCCTTCCGGGGTGGTAAGCAAAATCGTCTTGTTGGCACAATCGATGTTTCCTCCATACAACGATAGCCAATCCATTCCCAAAATCACATCCAAACCTTGCGACTCCAAAACTATGAGGTCTGAGGGGAAAACATGCCTACCAATGGCCAATGGTATCTGAAAACATCCTTGGCTGGCCATATACTCTGCTCCTGGCGAGGTTACTAACATAGGGGTTCTGAGAACTTTGGTGGACAGCTTAAACTTATTCACAAATCCCCTTGATATGTATGAATGCGATGCACCAGTATCGAAAAGAACGGTTGCAGTAAATGACTTAACCAAAAACTTACCTATTACTGCATCAGGCTGAGCTTCAACCTCCTCCACGCTCACGTGGTTCACATGCCCTTTGTTGAACGGGTTCGGCTTCTTCCCAGAGCTTCCATTGCCATTTCCATTTTGGGCTTCAGGACATTCATTGGCATAATGTCCATTCTTCTGGCACTTAAAGCAAGTGACTTGGCTCAGGTCCCTCTTGGCTGGGGTAGATGGGTTGGTGCGGTTCTGTCCGTTGCTTCCTCCATTCCCATTACCATTTTTAGAGCCATTATGGTTGTGCGAACTACCTCCTCCATGGGTATGCTGAAACTGTCCTCCCGGTTTCGGGGCAAATCGTGGCTTCTGCTGAGCTCCAGAATTGTACTTCCCTTGTCCATACTTCCTCTTACGGTTTTCAATCTGCTGTTGCTTTCCTTCAATCATGAGAGCTCTATCTACCAGCTCCTGGTAGTTGTTGAAAGTTGCTACCATCAACTGCATACTCAGCTCATCATTCAGTCCTTCCAAAAACTTTTCCTGCTTGGCTGCATCTGTAGCAACGTCATCTGGTGCATAACGTGCTAACTTACTGAAATCCTCAACATACTGGCCTATGGTGCGTCCTCCTTGGCGTAGGTTGCGAAACTCACGCTTCTTCATAGCCATAGCTCCTGCTGAAACATGAGCTATACGGAAAGCTTGCTGAAACTGGTCCCATGTGACAGTGTCAATAGGGTGCGTGGCTGTATAATTCTCCCACCATGATGCTGCGGGTCCATCAAGCTGATGTGCGGCAAAACGCACTCTTTCTGCATCTGTGCATCCTGCAGTGGTCAACTCCCTTCCAACTTTGCGGAGCCAATCATCTGCAACAATCGGCTCGGTGCTACTGGAAAACACCGGCGGGTTTAGCCTTAAGAAACGGGCTAAGTGATCAACAGGTGGTGGTGGCGGTGGGTTGTTGTTGTTGTTGTTGTTGTTGTTGCCTTGGTTCTGCACTAACACTTGCATCAGGGCATTCTGTTGCTGAATCAATTGGGTGATCTCTGGTGGAAAAACAAATCCGGTGTCGCGTCTCGGAGGCATCTGATAGGTTTAGAAAAGATGAGAGTTAAGAATAGAATGAGGTCTAGAGAGAAAACACTACCCATATGCTCATGAGACAATTTCAATCAATATCACTCAATCAATTCAAACAAGGCAAAACAATCGATCTAACTAGCGTTACAAAGTGCTTGAACTATACTATTAAATGGGGGAAAACTACTACTTATATGGTGGTCTAATAAAATTCTAATCCGTTGAAGACTCCATGATGTCTGCTCCAGCTTCGTCAACCCAGTCATCTTCACTTGGTTCCGAGTCGGTGTCGTCGATGATGATGTAGTTATCCGGACAAGTGCATTCGTCGACTTCTGCTTTTGGCACTAGATTTCCCATGAATACTCCAATCTTCTTCTCCAGGTCGTCATTCTTCCCTACTAGTGCGATGATTTCCTCCATATAATCCTCGCGTGTAGCCTTGAGTTCTTCTTGGAGCTCCTTGATCTTTGTTAATGCCTTCTTTAGTTCTACCTTGTCCGTGCACATCTGGTTCTCCTGGCGACGAATATGTTGGTTCTGCTCCTGGATGAAAGCTGCAATTGATCCATCCTTCTTGGTTCTGATCATCTCCCATTGCGCGTCTCGGCGTCCACAAATTTGGTAAATTGTATCCTTAAGCTCCTGGTGATAGACTTCTCCAATGCGTCCCATGGCGATGTGTGCGGCCATGCTCTTCCCTAAACTCCAGGTTGGTGCTTCGAAAACCAATCTTATAGGTTCAGTAACTGGCACAAACGTCCTTCCTGGAATGTGAACTTGAATCTTCCAGCTCTCCTCTTCAGGTAATGTGGCGTTGTAGGTTCCGGTGATGCTTGGTATTCCTATGTTCAAGTACTTGGTGACTTCCTTCAAGTGTCGACCAAACGGCGTGTCTTCATCTGGTTGCATGAACTTGCTCTTTGCATCCGCCATTCCTAAAAGAGTAGAAAGTGGAGAGGGGTCAGAAATGAGAAGAGAGAAGCTTTCTAGGGCTTAAGCTTAGTGGTCGTGTCCTATAGTCAGCGTGTGCTCTGATACCAACTTTTTAGCGACCAGACCTCAAATGGTCTGTGCTGCTGTGCACCAGTGTCATCCCTGGATCAGTAATGCTGACACGCACAGTACAAATGGAGGATTTATAACAGAGTAGCAATCACACACTTATTACATCGAATATCTCCAAAGAGAATAAGTATGATAAACATGGCTTAAGGCCATCTAATAACGATAACAGCGGAAGACTTGGAAGATAAGTGAGTCCATCAACTCCAGCGGCATCACTGAGTATAAGACTACGACCTAAGGCACCTTACTCGTCGTCTGAAAAGTCTGCAACATGAAACGTTGCAGCCCGAAAACGGGTCAGCACATAGAATATGCTGGCAATGTAACACATAGAGAATAATGAACAATAATAATGCTATACTACATGCATATATGGCTGGTGGAAAGCTCTATGGTTACAATTTTGCGAAAAGCCAATTTTATCCTACTTCAAAGGAATAAATTTTATTTAACTATCATGGTGGTTGTGAAACATTGAGATGGTTGACAGCATCTCAATCCCAATTAAATGTCATCAATAACCCAACAAAATTAATTAGAAGTAACATGGTGATGAGATTCACATGATAATCCAGATACTAGATACTTAAGTTGTCCATAACCGGGGACACGGCTAACCATGATTAGTTTGTACACTCTGCAGAAGTTTGTGCACTTTTCCCCACAAGACTCGATCTCCTCCGTTGGATTACTCGCACTACATGGTGTTTGAGTAACGGATGACCGAGACACAGTCTTTCAGAAGTGTTTACACCTTACGTATGGGTAGACAGTTACACCTACTTTCCCCTACATCTGCTAGTCTACCACTGTAAGAGTTCACACAACTTAGTCAACTATGCTAGAGCCCATAATAGCTTGCGGCTGCACACGAAAGTTTCTAGCATGAATAATCTCATGATCCCTTTGAACCTGGGTGGCGGTCCAAAAGAAAAACAGGCAATCCTGGAATACCCAGGTACCTCAATCCACCCAGATGTGAGTTTTAGTTGCCACCTTAAGTAAACCATTAATTAACAATCTCACATCTGTCATGGAAATCTCTCAAACCCAATCCACGTCTACGAGCATAGCATGGCAATATAATAGCAAACGTAGAAGTAACTCCCAAGGGTTTGAAAATAAAACAGGTAATAGGTACTACCTCAACTACTTCCCAGTACCCACAATTTAATTAGATCCTAATCATGCAATGTTTGAGGAATAGATCTAATGCAATAAAACTGGGTATGGAAGGTATGATCAAAGTGTTACTTGCCTTGCTGATGATCCGCAAAACCTAGCGATTCGAAGTAACAAGCGGCACACTCCGGGTACTCTATCGCAAACAAACAAGCATACAATCAGTACTCATCTAATGCACAGGTAAAACTCGAATGAAAGATCCAACCAGAAAGTTCAACTTAAGAACTCCGGTTTGCAAAAAGAATCAACTCGAACGAAGCAACGAAAGCCAAACTGCGAAAGAAAGAAGCTTCGTTTACTAATCTGGATCTAGGTCAAATTTTACTATAGCAAAATCTTGTTTGAGTAGGTTAAACGGAAAGAGAATTTCGAGACGAAACTCTAGGCGCTTTAATCGCCTGATTCCGATAAACGAGCGAGAAGTTAAACAGAAACGAAGATTCGATCAGAAATCGAATCTGAGAAAATAGCGGAAAAATCCGACGAAAAAGAAAAAACGGACGAACGGTTAAAGAACGGACGTTCATTAACAGAGAAAAACCGACGAACGCGTTCGTTAAAACGAACGGTTCGGTGAACGCTCGCAAAATAATAAAACCGAAAAAACCGATCTAGGGTTTTTTTTAAAAGAAAACCGGCAACGAGGCGAGGCAGTACCTCGTCGGGGGCGGGGCTCCGGCGGGGCTCCCGTGCTCCGGTCGAGGGGCGGCGAGGGCGGCGGCGCTTGGGGGCTCGGGGGGGGTGCGAGGGGCGGCGAGGGGCGGCGGCTCGGGCTCGGCTCCGGCGGCGGCGAACGAGGCGGGTGCGGCGGCGGTGGGCGAGGTGAGAGAAGAGGGGGGGTGCGGGGGTATATAAAGGGGGGGCAGCAGCTTGGAGGAGGGGGCAAGCCGAGCGGGAGGCGACTCCCGTGTCCATGGCGGACACGGCGGCGGCGGCGTGCTGGGGAGGAGAGGGGCGCGGGGTGGGCCGGCGCTCGGCTGGGCTGCGGCCCGGTCGGGCGTCGCACGGGTTTTTTTTAACGTTCCGCGGAAAATAATTCATAGAAAAAAAAATAAAAATCCAAAAAATTTAAAATAAATTTTCCCCGTCTAGTTAGAAAATCTAGAATTGGGTGAACATTGTTTTAACACAAAATAAATATTTTGAAAACATGCAATATTTTTAATACAATAAAAATTGCAAATAAAATCCAATAGATGATTTTAACATTTTTCCTCCAGTATTTCAATTGTTTTGGAGAAGTCATATTTTCTCCTCTCATTTATTTTGTTTAATGAAATATTTTTCCGGAGAGAAAATAATAAAAATCAAAATCCTCGTCTTATTATTTGATGAAAATCAAATATGAAAATTCGAGAAAATCCCCAACTCTCTCCGAGGGTCCTTGAGTTGCTTAGGATTTATCGAGGATTTGTCAAAATGCAATAAAATATGATATGCAATGATGATCTATGTATAACATATCAAATTGAAAATTTGGGACGTTACAGAGTACATAAAAACTAGTGCATAATTTAAAATATGTACATCCACATGTAAAACTAAAGACCATGGAGTAACTCGTTACGTTCTACATCATAGACGAAAAAAAATCAGCACATGAACTAGTAAGTATCGTCGATGGCAAGTATTATATCTAAGTTTGTTGTGAAGCTGCCCTGAGCAGACCTAAAAATCAACTTAGTCATAACAAGTAGAGAAATATCTTCTCCTGACAATAGTTATCATAGTAGCACATATTGTTCCATTTGCTATGCTTTGGAGAGAGAGCCACACATGGTGGAACGTCCCAACGGATGCAAAAAATGCTTCCCTCCAACCCAAAACACTACAGTGAAATTACAATGTACGTATCAGTTATGTCCCTTAACATATAGAAGATGTACATATCAGTAATATGTTTGTATGAATATGGGGTTTACCAGTTGTGTGGACAAAGTGCAGAGTCATTGGTGAAGAATCTTCGCCCAATTGGCACTAGTGGTCGGCAAAGTCCACGACAACGACGGTAACCAACAAATACAACTTTTAGATTTTAGCACATTGTTGCGTATATTGTCCATAGAAATTTGGAAATATGCAAATTTATTGTGAAATGCAATGTGCAGTTATGAGATAAATGAGGATGTGTGTATGTATGTAAATTTTCTATGATTTATTTCAAATGCCCGACGACTGACTGCAAAGCACATTTGAAATTCCAGTCTTGAAGTAAAATACAAACAATTATGGAAAATAAAGTTTCTATAATACTTAAATATTAGAGGTGGTTCTCTAGAGAAAGGCGCCTCTGATACTCCTACTGTTGGAGATGGTTTGCCCAAGAAACCTTTTGCGGTGGAAAAATTGTCCCAGACAGTTTTCGAACTTTGTCCAATACATGAAGTATTAGAACGACTATTGCCTAGAGGTGGAACTCAAAACCGCTTGAGAGCTTTGCATGGGAACCGCCTATAATGCCCTTGTATGTACTAGTGTCTCTCTGATGAGTGGCTACATGTAGTACTAAAATCTAACATAGCTACAACCTGCAACGATTCTATTTTATTACCAATTATGGAGTGCATACTTGTATCATGGGGTTATTGTAACATACGAGACACATCTGACCCAGAGAAAAGGATGAAGCACCAATATAATGTTTTGGTACAAGCTTCTCATAAATATTTAATCTACTCTATTTCTTTTTCATATACCTAGTTATAAACTATAAACCGCCGTCAAGACATTTAAAAGACCATGTGCTTTAGTGACCCCTATCAACCCATTCAAGGAAACACATAAAGATGTATACACTATGTTAATGCTGGCATAAAGAAAACCCAAATTGCATGCATTTTTTCTCACATATACGATGATTGGTTTAACTTTCTTTTAAGTCACAATGTATCAAATTTTTTAACTTCCATTACAAACGCAATTCAAGTTTAGCTCAATATATTCATGTTTTTTTAACGGTCACATAAAAATTGTAGCATATATACACCGCTATTATTAATATCAACACTATCATATATTTAATTATCATAATTAATTTGTGAAAACATATTAACTATGATTGTAATTTGAATTAAATAAGGATAAAAATATATACATACCTCTCCTCTCCCATTGGATTGTAACACCAATTGTAATTTTCATTTTGATGGTTACAATTTTGGAAACCTTTCCTCTCGCTTATCGTGGTTATGTAGGACGGTTGATGTCTTTGACAGCTAGCTTTTACTGGGAAGGTAAATTACCAGTAAACCAAATACCACCAGTTAACACAAGACTCAACGGAAAAACTTTATCCGTTTCATTTTTTGCCAAGCAGAAAAACAAAGCATGTACTAGAAACAATATTTTCTCGAGAAGGAGAATATATTAATATCAAGTAGATACCAATTACGCTCGGCCTCTGCACCAACAAGATGACTAAAAACATCCAGGATGCACACAACTAATAAAAAAGAAAATAAAAAGAGGAAAAGGGAAAAAAGGAAAAATGGAGAAAAAAAGACCTTGCCATGGTGATCAATCACCCGCAGTAGCATCACTCTAACCACCACCAATGACAACACTCGGACTAAAGAAGGTTCTCCAAAAGCAACGCCTCCAGGAAGAAAACAATGCACAAGTGTTGTCGTTGCCCAATCAAAGATCGTAGGTTTCCACCCTCGAGAAACACCGCGTTCCCAGAACAAAGCCTTCAACAAGGACACCGTCAGGTACAACCAATAAAGGTCAGACCTTGGGTTTTCACCCTGCAAATCATGACTCGGTACTCAAAGGAGCAGCACCAACAAAGAAGTCCTCCAATCCCGCCACCCCCATTTGCGGAGGCTACAACTACAAGTCATGTACCACCAGGCTCACATGAACCCGTGTCCGGTCTAGACAAGAACATATCTTGCAAGCCAAGTCCGAACAACTGCATGTGAAGCAAAGTCTTCATCACATCCAAGACCCCGCCTTCGCCAGTTGCAGGTCCTCCAATCACGCCGTGGCATTCTCCGAATGTGTTTATCCCTTGGAAATCTTGATGCAGAGATGTCCCAAGGTGTCAACAAATACAGAGCTTCACGGTACCCCGGTGAAGCTGGTTATGCCGATGTTGTGGGTGCATACGACCGACCCTTGTCCAATCAAGGTGTCCAAAGAGCACCATATATGTTAGTTCTTGTTTTCCTTTGAAGGAGAAGTCCAGAACTCACCGATGGACAGATCAAAGAGGACTGATCATAGGTAGAACGGTGACTTTGCGCGAAGACCACTAGGGTCACCGCTTGGCCGATTATTTTGCGAGACATGAGATCCCAAGATCAACCATATCTCGATGCCCACCTCCGGCGGAAGGAGGAGGCCGTTGCCGCCGCCGGGTCCGGGGTCCGGCGCCCAAGTGATGCGGGCAGAGCCACACAACGTCGATGCCATGCACAGGAAGCAACATGGTGCAAGATCGGGGCATGCCAGGCCCATGTGAGACTAGATCGAGCCCGCCCCACCGCCGCTGCCACGCACCACCGTAGCAGAAGGAGTGGGAACGGGTGCTGCCGCCGCCACGCCCGGCCACAACCAGAAGGATCCCCGCCGAGAGGCCTTGCTGATAAACCTTCTAATAACTGATGACATCGACACCTAGTGGAATGGCAATTGTGCTTTGCTTTTGCGGAACCTTCCAAAGGGGCCCACTTGGTTGCAAGTGCCAACGGTGGTGTTGGGAACATCAAGAGAAAGCCAAGGATGAAAGGAAGAAAATGGGATCTTGCATGTGGACGCATGACAGGTGTAATGCGCTCCACATGCTTGCACAGTTGCACTCAATGCCCACATTACACATGTCCTAGATTTGTCATATGTACTTGCAAAAACATAATCACAAGTGAACAGTATCATGGCGGCACCGACAGAACACAAGTAGGATTGTAGCAATCGTGTTTGCCCTCCGGCTGAATTTTATTCTACAGGGAGGCATATTTTCGTCGATGCTATACAATATGCAATCATAGTACTTCCCTAGTTGGCGTTTCCATTTAATGATCACACCATGTGAGTGCTGATTACTATGCCGAGCCTGAATATTACAAGTGGACTTCTCTGCTGGTAGCCTGGTACACTTGGATCTGAAGAAGATCAATGGTGGACTTCCTTGCTGGTTGGTACACACTTGATGCTCTGACTACAATATAACATTTACTACCTCCGCCTGGTTTATGAATCTCCCTTGTATTTTGGGTTAAACTCTGACATTTAATTTCACTATCAAAAAATAAGTTATATAACATAAAAATGATATCTCTGAAAACCTCTTTCAAATATGAATTCAACAATATAAATTTTGTGACATACAACTTATCCCACCTTGGACCCATTCCTGAAACTGTGCCGGCCTGCCAAAAATGCCTCCTTGGACCCATTCCTGAAACTGCCGCGGAGCACGGTTTCACCGTCCATGAGCCTGTTATACAAGGATATTACGGCCTCGCGCCACCTCCGAAGCGTGACCCGACAGACAAAGGCGCCAAAATGGCGATGGCTATCAAAGTTAAAACCATCCCCTGTTTTCTTTGATGACAAACCATGGTTCCGATATGTGCTGATTTCTGAATCATAACCGACCTCCAGGCCAGAACTGGAAAGCGAGAAACATATCGACTAGCGATGCCACTAGGACGTAATGCTACCTGTAGGCAAGACTCGACACAAACAATGACAATACATAAATGTCACTCATTCCTGAAGACATGGACCAACAAAGGGATAACCAATCGTATGAGCCTTTTCTCAACATATACAAAACTTCATTGAAACATGCAAATAAAGCGCGGCCCCAGCCCTCTATACAGAAACAAACTCAGCCGAGGATCTCAGCTCTAAGTGGAAATAGAAACGTTGCATTTACTGTACTATTGTATATCCTAGAACTACGCTGCCTATGTTGACTCAATGTACCTTATCTATGTATGAATGAATGTTATCAACCAAGTTGTAAACAAAATTTTAAGAACATCGAAAAGAAAATCGCCGCAGCGCACAACAATCAGTATACACGCTAGTATCGACTAGCGATGCCAGCTGGGAGACTGATGACGTTGAAAATCGAATAAGGCGGCACCAGAAGGCCGATCTTGAGCTGACAACGATGAGGAAGGACAGTGGTTGTGGCCTATTGTCGAGGAACGGGGAAGGCTTGGCGCTGAGGCCGACCAGACATGAACAGGAGCCAGCAGGATCTTGTAGCGGTCAGGCTGGTGCCTTCATATGGCGATGGCCTGCTCGCCGTCAGGAAATGGTGGAGCACCCCGGAGTTCCAGGACTCGGACAACAGCATCCCTTCAGTGTGGCTGAGGAGCAAGTGGAACCTGAAACCAGACTCATTCACTCTGCCTCTCCCGATCCTGCTACTGGATAGCCTTCCGAAGTTGCTCTTCGACATCCTTCCGAAGCCCATTGCTGGCTGGAGGAACATGGCAGCGCGGGATTAACATCCAAGGCTCACAGCTCGTCGATACAACGCCTTATAATTTATCGGTGTTCACGGTGATTATAGTCCAGGTGCAAGTAGGGGGTGGTCTGAGGAGCGTGGAGTTTGTTTAGATTGTCCGGTTTCATTGTCGCAACCATGAACTGCGGAGATGATGCGAAAAGACAGAGTTGGATACAATGATACATTAGCTCTACCTATACATAGTGCACTGAACCTGTTGCGTCGAAGCAGAGGCGGCATGAGCAGTTTATTTCCTTTTTATGAGTTGTTTTGGGATATATTCTTTGTCTTTTGTACGCGATGCACAACTGCAGATAAGACAACATATATGGGATAAAATGGAAACGAGAGGCAGTATGTTGTACGTACACTAATGAAGGAAATGGACTAAATATTACCTGTAAACTGCCGCAAAATCTGAAATGTGCACGTCTATATGGAACTTGACGCGAAGTGCATTCTTAACAACTCATGAAGCCTTTTGTCATTGCTAAACTTAGGTGTGATCGCCAGAGTCTACATCACCAAGGGCACATGAACTAACTAGCATCTACCTGCAATGACCTGGCCTGGCCTGATCTTGAATCAACCAAATAAGATAGCAGGATTGACAACCACAGTCCTTATGTCACGTAACCATGAAGGCTTTGTGTATGAACTTTTTTTCTTAACACAAATGGGACGCCCCATCATTATTAATAACAACACTTAGCATGGTCTCTTGTAACTAGCCCACCAAAGACCTAGGAAGCACCATCACACGATGTGCTTTGTATATGAACTTGGAATCGTGGAACTCTTTTTCTCTCTTTCCCCCGGGCTAGGGACCAAGGCCAAAGTTGCCAATCCCAGGGCGAACAAGTATAAACTAGGAGTGATGGTAAAACTATAGTATGAACTAAGAGGGATGAGGATTTAGAGCTCTCGGGTGCTCTGCACCCCTATACGTACAAGACCAGAAAAAAAATACCGAGAAATTTGAAAAAAAAAACTGGGATTTTGGGATATCAAACGCGGGTTCCCGATGTACTTCCGTCTGAAATTTGGTGAAAAAATACCAGGAAACGTATTCGCGGCAAAAAGACAAAAATTTCCTATGTATCGCAAAACACTGTTTGAGTACATTTTTTCCGGGCAGTAATTCCTTCTCCACGGATACGTTTTTTGGTATTTTTTCACGAAATTTCACACGGAAGTAGATTGGGAAACCAGGTTTGACATCCCGAAATATTGGATTTTTTTGATTTTCTGAGAATTTTTTACGAATTTTTTTCGTATAGGGGTGCGGAGCACCCGAGAGCTCCTGTGCATTTTCCAAACTAAGAGCACTAATACTACACAATTAGCTCTCCCTCCCACTACCGCATACAAGTTCTAGTCCAAGCATTTCTATACAATGGAAACATTTCACCATGCTCACAGCACCAACATGATACTACCGTGTGATTTGCATGAAACCGCCGTGGGGGCCTTCCCTGGGACCTCCTCCATAGGGAACGTTCCAAAGATAACCGTAAAATAATGGATAGATACCGAGGGGATCAATTAATTCTGTCCATACATGCCACCACTACGATACATAAGAAACACAACATCCTTAGTTACCACTCCAACATAGTTCAGCTTAGTCGGTACAACACATTTAACTACTATAGGGATAAGAGAATGAGCTGCCAACTGGATCAATTAAACAAAAAAAAAAGAGAGAGAATGAGCTGCCAACTGGATCAATTAAACAACCACCACACTACTAGGTTAATAAGTGCATATATACATGCCACATCATAAGATAGATATGACAAACATAACTTCCAACAGATAGTTACTTCTCACAGCTAACTTCCAACAACCACTAAATCTCCAGCATCTAAATCAAACTTAGACTCTCCAGGTGACTTGCAATGGCCTTCTTATAGCTGCTCTTGAAGGTCGACATAAGAGACCACACAACATTTACTTCCATCTCACACGAGAGAATTTCTATCATTTGCCGGCTTCTACCCCTTTTCTTGGGCAAAAAATCAACCCCAAACTTCACATTATCTTTCTTCCCTTTGACATTTTCATCATTATCCTTCCCTTTGATGTACACTGCCTCCACCGAAACTCTTAGATTAGCCCTACCAAGCTCATCCAAAGGCTGAACATACTCAACGCAAACAACGCGACGCGAAAGCTTCACCCGACCATCAACATCCATGGGCAGTTTGCCATCATAAGAATCGAGCAGCAACATGGCCTTTCCGGGAATACCGGAGGTCTCTGCAGTAAAGACGCCTCGATAACCATGGGGCCACGTCCCTCCAATGAGTTTCACACTCACTGTGGCCTCCACCGAGTGAACCAAGTGGCCGAATGTAAACTTTAGAGTGCTGAGCTTGCTGGTCCAAGCACGATCAAACAAGCAGGATCCCCATGGGCCGTTACTGCTGTAACAGGCTGCTAGAAAGCTTAGATCTTTGTCTTCAGACTTTGTGTCACCTTTCACTTTAAGGTCCACATCAAAGTATATAGGATGAACAGACACCACAACAGCTCGGGTAGGACCTGTTAGTGCCAGATATGGATCCTGCATGAAACATGTAATTCGTAAATAAATTATCACAATGTTTCATTCATAAATAATAAGACTCGAAGGCTAGTAGGCTACAGTGAAATGTGACAAATCTATTTGATATAGAGTCAGTCCATGGATACACAAGTTATTTATAAGGTGGAACTTAATTCTAGTAACTTGAATGGGAAGCCTAGCAGACACAAAATGTAACCAATGATGAGCAGAATTTGACCAGGAGCAAGAGTGTTCTTAAATCTTTAAGAACCTTAAAGTGTCAACGGAAATCTAAGCGAACAATAATAAGTTAACTGATGCCAAAGAAGGGGTAAATATTAATAAGCATGGCTTCAGGTGAATAGCATAAATATGGGAGAAAATAATACAGTATCTTGAAGACACCCATATTGTTCAGGTGTATACTGAAAATCTTAAAGCCGATGTCACACAAGCAATGATAAAAACACTTTCAAGTAAGAAATAAGAAGAGAACACAAAAACTATCAAGTACAGAAAATAATATTGCAAAAAAATAAATCAAATATGGTTTAATGGTCTGCCATCCCAGGAGCAGATGTAAAGAGCATGGAATTCCTAAGACAGCAATCATAATTATTGTAGTCACTAGTCACTGGTCTATGGTTGATAGAGTTTGTCCATGGATACACAACTCATTTATCAAGTGGAACTTAAACCTATTGACTTGAATGAGAAGCTAGCAGACACAACAGGTAACCTATGGTGAGCAGAATTTGACTGAGAGGCAAAAGCCAATAATTTAGAGTTGGGTCAGGAAACATGCTTAAGTCATCAAGAACTCTAAACGGTGAAAGAAACTATTCTAAACAAACAGTAATAGGTTACCTAATGCGAAAGAAGATTATGTGTATTTCATCATAAAGCATATGAATACGGCGTACAAGTAGAAAACATTACAACAACTCAATGCTGATGGACTTAGGATTATGTGTATTTCATCTTAATGAAGCCAAAAAGGTTATACAAGTTAATATTATACCTAACAATCAGTGTAACAGCTGGTTTATTTCATCTTAATAGAGCCTACGAAAAAAAGGTATTACTTTAAGTTTAGAAACAATCGCATAATGATCCTCTTGTAAAAAAGATAGCATTCATGGATGGAAGTACAAATATAAACAAACCTCTGTGGTAATGATTTGGCAGTTATCCCTCTCACGATGGAATATCACATTTAGGTTGTGATCGACCACATCACGGACAGCGACCATACCGTAGACATCCAACGGCCACTTCAACCCTCCTGTTGTCTCCTTGACTTTGATGGAAAAAATCTGTATAGTGGACTGAAGGTCGGCAAACTTGCAGCCGCGATCAGTGAAAGCCATGGGAGGGATCATCGCTGAAAAATTGATTTAAGAAATTAGTCTCACTTAGCTTTATCATTACTTCTTAATTTCTTGCACACGATCAACAAGCAATTAGGTCGGAGATTGCGAGATAAAAGGTCTAAGTGTACGTTTGGTTTACAGCCAACAACTACCAGACCAAAACCAACAACAACAGCAAGAAGGTCAAGCACGCCCATGGTGTTAGTGTATATTTTGAATGTCGATGGGACGGTGGCAGCTACAAGATTAACACGAGGTGTTGCAGCAGCTAGCTAGCTAGGTACCTACTTGACTGATTATTCTGTTCATTCTGACTAATGTTGCAGCAATTACTTTTGAAGTTTTGATTCAAAGGATGTTTAGAACAGAACAAAACTTGGTAGGTACAAACATCAGAATCGTAGAACAAAGCTAATTTTTTTTTCGATCAAAGGGGAGTCCCCCCGGTTCCATTTTATTAAAATGAAACCAGCAGTTCAAACAGGTCTTCTGGTCTAAACCCAGGTTCAACACAGCACTAAAAGTATTACAATATAAAGTTTTCAACGCGATAAGCTTCCAGCACAAGAAACTAGAACAAAGCTAATGCTTTGTTGTTGTATAGAAGTTCTTTCGGCCAGCAAGAAATTAGGTCGGAGGCTACTTACTGATGTCCTCGTAGGAGCCGCCGTCCTTGCCGAACATCTGCTCCCAGAAAACACGGTAGAGGCCTGCTTCGTACGCGTTCAGGTCGGTGCGGGACTCCTCGGGCTCTGACTCCATCTCCTTCTTCCTCCTCGCCAAGAATTCCGCCGCCGCCTTCTCACAGCGCACCCCCGGCCTCGGCTGATACGCCGCCAGCTCCTCCTTTGACATCCTGGTCGCCATCGCCCTTCCTCCGCGGCCCTCTCTCCTACGCTTCGATTCTCCTAGCCGATCTGCTTTATGAGCGAAGAAGAAAACCCTAAACGAGAAGGCAAGAGGGGCAGGATGGAGGTGAAGAAGAATAGGTGGCCCTTCTTGCTTGGGCCAACCAGCCCTCTCGTTTAGAAGTTTTTTCTTTATAGGAAAGGGGCGACGTGAGAGAGTCCGTCCCTGACACCCATACACCTAAGCTGTTGGGCCGGCAGCCCGGTTCGAGCCCTCCGCTCCTCCGCGGCCCAACATGTCTGCCGCCCAACCACCGCCCGGTCGTATTAAACGTGGCCACCTTCCTTGACCCGCTTGGAAGTGGGTAGAAGCCGCGAGTCGCCATCCTTTTTCAATGCAAGCATGCCGGGGGGCTCATCCACTTCCTCTCTCCGTCCACATCTGGTCACGCGTGCTCCCTCGCCGACGACCGCAAACCCTAGCTTGCCCTGGGGTTTTTCGGCAAGAGCAAGGCGAAGCTCTACCCTCCCGCCAGCTCGTCCGGCGCGCCTCCTCGACGCGGCGGTCCGCCACGGCAAAGGGAGCGGTTGTACATCCCGGTGCACCATGCGCAGTGGCACCAACAGTACCGCTAGCCGATGCCCTGTCCAGATGTCAACCTGCCCCACGGCTGGCATCTGGACATGCACCGCATCCCGGTGTCGGTGGTGCC
The DNA here is from genome assembly GCF_018294505.1 of Triticum aestivum. Classification (NCBI taxonomy): domain Eukaryota; kingdom Viridiplantae; phylum Streptophyta; class Magnoliopsida; order Poales; family Poaceae; genus Triticum; species Triticum aestivum. The sequence continues at coordinate 512,948,814 of NC_057805.1, read as the reverse complement.
ACAGTTGGCGCGGGCGCATGCCAAGGAGGTGCGCTGGAACCGCGAGCTCCTGACGCCCGAGCAGCAGCGGCTCCCTGCCTACATGGCGGACTCTCCCAACTGGGAGGTCTGGTTCGCGTTGGTGCACAAGGAGGAGCGCCGCCGCCACGTGCAGCTCAACCACAGCATCCCCCGCCGGCCCCAGAGGTCAAGCCAGAGGAGAAGGCGGCCTACCAGGCCATGCTAGAGGCGGCGACACAATGCGCTCTGGAGGAGAGCAGGCGCGATGAGGACCGGACAGCTCCGCGAGTGGGTTCGCGTGTCGCCCGTGTGGCTCAGCACGACGCCGGTGTCGTGGGAACGATTCCGACAATAATAAGGGATAGGGTAAAGGAGCATGATCTATCGAGATGCATATGGGTGACATGGTGCTTTTAGCGAGTTCGGGCCTCTCGCGGTGGAGACAACAGACCTACATCTCGTGCTCTGGAGAGGCTTTGTTTTATTTGAGTATGTATCCGAAGATGATTACAATAAGAGAGAGAGAGGAACGGATCCCCATGTCAGAGCTATGTCTTGAGACTAATGGCGTGAGATTAGAGGGAGAATAATGAGAACCTGCCTAGTCTAGTGGTGGGGGTGGCTTATATAGAGTGCGCCACCCCCTCACCTCCTATGTTACAAAGAGGGGCATGAATGACATAATGTCAACCCACTACGAAACCTCCACTATGAGAATAATGCTTCGAATGCCTTGCCGACTGCTTGGTCTTCGCATATCCGAGTGAGCCATACCACCGAGTGGTTGACTGTCTTCCGAGTGGACGGTACGTTGATATGTCCGAGTGGATAATACACTGTATGAGGTCTATCTTGACCCACATGTTGTGTGGACCCCATGCTTTATAATATTTCGACCCTTCGTGGGCCTACCTGTTATGTGTATCCCCACCATTAGCCCCCGAATCGATTGCGATTTTGTAGAACGAGTTTGTGAAAGACACGGTTTGGCCTGAGTGATTACAGAAATACTCGGTACATGTCATCGTGCTTTAAGACAACCAAGGTTTGAACAAAATCTCAATGGATTCCAGCACTGCGCTTCCCGACTGATCTGGGGTAAGTGCCTGCGAGGAGCAATTTGGTGACATTCGTTCATAGCTCGAAGAGGTTAACTCGTGATCAGAGTATGGGTGTGTCATTAAATCTTTGCAACAAGATTGACGCATGGATTGCTCTCTCGGAGAGATGCCATTCTTATCCCAGAGGAACGTCAATACGAGTCGGTTCTAGATCCAAACTTATAAGTTTCACGCTTTGAGTCCTAGAAGAAGGCTCAAACTAGGTCCGCGGAGGAGCATTAAACTCGTCTTATAGCAATTTTTTTTGGTAGTCGACGGGAGCCTTAGAACTTGTTTGTTTATTGTTCGTCACTCGAACCGGTCAGGCCGTACCAAGTGGAGATTACTCCAGTGGGGGCCCGCTGAGTGCACCCACTGGGTGTAGTCACCGAGACCGCCGTCGACTGTGGGCAGTCGGGGGGGGGGGGGGGGGTCTGAGAGAACTAAAAATCTTCTTAGCTGGTACTGATCGAACTTGTACCTCTCCGACTCGGAGGTCGAGTAATACTTGAGGATCTGGTATTGGTCTAGCTTGTTCCTCCTCGACTCGGAAGTCGAGCAGTACTTGAGGATCTTGTACTGGTCTTGCATCGAGTAACAGATTACTCGGAATTTTGTTTGAGCAAAATGTTTCTTTTTTAGCTCTCTTCCAGTGGGGCCATGCTGAGTGCACCCACTGGGTGTAGTCCCCGAGCCTCTATCGGACTAGATGAGTCTGGCAGAGGGTTTAAGTCCCCTGGTAAACCACCATGCGGTCGGCATGGTAATTATCTTTTAGTCTGAAATTGAGTCGATCGGATGGATCGTCAGGCACTTGGCGTGGTAAATAAGCTCAGCCTGGAGCCGAATCAGTCGAACTAATCCTCGTGCACATGGCACGCTAAATAAATTCGGCCTGGAACTCGGTCAAGCAGGTGGATCTTCATGCTCTCGGCATAGTGAATGAATTCGGCTTTGAAACTGCCGACTGTAGAAAAAAGTTGGACACTCCGGTGAGTATTCATTCCAGTAGTACTTCTTACATTGACTGTTAGCTTTTGCATGAAAGGGGTATTTGTAAGAGCACATTGTATCCGTAGAGGAGCTTCGTGTTCACCCTTTTGCATGAAATGGGTATATGTCCGAGTGGACGTGCTTCCCGACTGATCGGGGTATGTTGACTGCAAGGAAAAACTTGGTGGCACTCGTATGTCTCCCGGAGGAGATAGACTAGTGGTCTGACGTGGACATGCCATGAAACCCGGATGGCGAGGCTAGTGTGTGGGCTGACTCTCCGGAGAGAGGCCACTCATTATCCCGGGGGAACACCAGCACATGCCATCTCTGAGTCCAAGTTTGTGAAACTGACGCCTTGGAGCCTAGAATAAGGGCCAAGTGTATCCGTAGAAGAGCGTCGTTTTCACCCTTTTGCAGTCTTGAAGATGACTTTAGGTAATGATTTGGGCGATCGTCCGAGTGGACAGTATTACCCTTATAGATTTTCGGCGGACCGAGCATGTATGGTCAGAAAGATATTCCTGATGTGATCAATGGGTTGATCAAATGGGCGTAACCCCTGAGGGCGGCATGGCCCACGGCTGTGCGTAGCCCCCGAGTGATGCTCGAAAGAGGTAAGCTTGAAGGAAATATGCCCTATATGCAATAATAAAGTTGTTATTTATATTTCCTTATATCATGATAAATGTTTATTATTCATGCTAGAATTGTATTAACCGGAAACTTAGTACATGTGTGAATACATAGACAAACAGAGTGTCCCTAGTATGCCTCTACTAGACTAGCTCGTTAATCAAAGATGGTTAAGTTTCCTAGCCATAGACATGTGTTGTCATTTGATCAACGGGATCACATCATTAGAGAATGATGTGATGGACAAGACCCATCCGTTAGCTTAGCACTATGATCATTTAGTTTATTGCTATTGCTTTCTTCACGACTTATACATGTTCCTATGACTATGAGGTTATGCAACTCCCGAATATCGGAGGAACACTTAGTATGCTATCAAACGTCACAACACTGGGTAATTAAAGATGCTCTACAGGTGTCTCCAATGGTGTTTGTTGAGTTGGCATAGATCGAGATTAGGATTTGTCACTCCGATTGTCGAAGAGGTATCTCTGGGCCCTCTCGGTAATGCACATCACTATAAGCCTTGCAAGCAATGTGACTAAAGAGTTAGTTGCGGGGTGATGCATTATGAAACGAGTAAGGAGACTTGCCAGTAACAATATTGAACTAGGTATGATGATACCGACGATCGAATCTCGGGCAAGTAACATACCGATGACAAAGGGAACAACATATGTTGTTATGCGGTTTGACCGATAAAGATCTTCGTAGAATATGTGGGAGCCAATATGAGCATCCAGGTTCCGCTATTGGTTATTGACTGGAGATGATTCTCGGTCATGTCTACATAGTTCTTGAACCCGTAGGGTCCGCACGCTTAACGTTCGATGACGATCGGTATTATGAGATTATGTGTTTTGATGTATCGAAGGTAGTTCGGAGTCCCGGATGAGATCACGAACATGAAAGGAGTCTCGAAATGATCGAGACATGAAGATTTATATATTGGAAGACTATATTCGGGCACCAAAATAGTTCCGAGGTGTATCGGGTATTTTCCGGAGTACCGGGGGGTTACCAGAACCCCCCTAGGGGTTATTGGCCCTCATAGGCCTATAGGTGGAAGAGAGGAGGCAGGCCAAGGTGTGGCGCGCGCCCCCCTAGCCCAAACCGAATTGGACTAGGGGGGCCGGCCCCCCTTTCCTTCTCTCCTCCCTCTCCTTCCCCCTTCTCCTTGTTGGAATAAGAAAGGGGGGGCCGAATCCTACTTGGAGTAGGATTGCCCCCCTATGGCGCGCCTCCTCCCCCTGGCCGGCCTCCTCCTCCCTCCCCCCTTTATATACGTGGGAGGGGGGCACCCCAAAGACACACCAAAGTTTCTCTTAGCCGTGTGCGGTGCCCCCCTCCACAGAACCACACCTCGGTCATATCGTTGCAGTGCTTAGGCGAAGCCCTGCGCCGGTAACTTCATCATCACCGTGACCACGCCGTCGTGCTGACACAACTCTCCCTCGACCTCAACTTGGATCAAGAGTATGAGGGACGTCATCGAGTTGAACGTGTGCTGAACACGGAGGTGTCGTACATTCGGTGCTAGGATCGATCGGATCGTGAAGACGTATGACTACATCAACCGCGTTGACAAACGCTTCTGCTTTCGGTCTAAGAGGGTACGTGGACACACTCCCTCGCTCATTGCTATGCTTATCCTAGATAGATCTTGCGTGATCGTAGGAATTTTTTTGAAATACTACCTTTCCCAACAGTGGCATCCAAGCCAGGTCTATGCGTAGATGTTATATGCACGAGTAGAACACAAAGAGTTGTGGGCGTTAATAGTCATACTGCTTACCAACATGTCATACTTTGATTCGGTGGTATTGTTGGTTGAAGCGGCCCAGACCGACATTACATGACCGCGTTCATGGGACTGGTTCTACCGCCGTGCTTCGCACACAGGTGGCTAGTGGGTGTCTGTTTCTCCAGCTTTAGTTGAATCGAGTGTGACTACGCCCGGTCCTTGTTGAAGGTTAAAACAGCACACTTGATGAAAAATCGTTGTGGTTTTGATGCGTAGGTAAGAACGGTTCTTGCTAGAAGCCCGTAGCAGCCACGTAAAACTTGCAACAACAAAGTAGAGGACGTCTAACTTGTTTTTGTAGGGCTTGCTGTGATGTGATATGGTCAAGAGGTGATGATATATAAATTGTTGTATGAGATGATCATGTTTTGTAACAGTTATCGGCAACTGGCAGGAGCCATATGGTTGTCGTTTTATTGTATGAAATGCAATCGCCATGTAATTGCTTTACTTTATCATTAAGCGGTAGCGATAGTCGTAGAAGCAATAGTTGGCGAGACGACAACGATGCTACGATGGAGATCAAGGTGTCAAGCCGGTGACGATGGTGATCATGATAGTGCTTTGAAGATGGAGATCAAAGGCACAAGATTATGATGGCCATATCATATCACTTATCTTGATTGCATGTGATGTTTATCCTTTATGCATCTTATTTTTTCTTAGTACGGTGGTAGCATTATAAGATGATCTCACTAAATTTCAAGGTACAAGTGTTCTCCCTGAGTATGCACCGTTGCGACAGTTCGTCGTGCCGAGACACCACGTGATGATCAGGTGTGATAAGCTCTACGTTCACATACAACGGGTGTAAGCCAGTTTTGCACAGGCGGAATACTCGGGTTAAACTTGACGAGCCTAGCATATGCAGATATGGCCTCGAAACACTGAGACCGAAAGGTCGAGCGTGAATCATATAGTAGATATGATCAACATAGTGATGTTCACCATTGAAAACTACTCCATGTCACGTGATGATCGAACATGGTTTAGTTGATATGGATCACGTGATCACTTAGATGATTAGAGGGATGTCTATCTAAGTGGGAGTTCTTAAGTAATATGATTAATTGAACTTTAATTTATCATGAACTTAGTACCTGATAGTATTTTTCATGCCTATGTTGTTGTAGATAAATGGCCCGTGCTACTATTCCGTTGAATTTTAATGTGTTCCTAGAGAAAGCTAAGTTGAAAGATGATGGTAGCAACTACACAGACTGGGTCCGTAACTTGAGGATTATCCTCATTGCTACACAGAAGAATTAAGTCCTGGAAGCACCGCTAGGTGCAAGACTGCTACCTCTTGAGCATTGCGTTGGTTTTCCCTTGAAGAGGAAAGGGTGATGCAGTAAAGTAGCGTAAGTATTTCCCTCGGTTTTGAGAACCAAGGTATCAATCCAGTAGGAGGTCACGCTCAAGTCCCTTGCACCTACACAAACAAATAAGAACCTCGCAACCAACGCGATAAAGGGGTTGTCAATCCCTTCACGGTCACTTACGAGAGTGAGATCTGATAGAGATGATAAGATAATATTGTTGGTATTTTTATGATAAAGAGTAAAAGTAAGGAAAGCAAAGTAAACAGTAATGGAAATAACGGAAATTAATATGATTGGAAATATACCCGGGGGCCATAGGTTTCACTAGTGGCTTCTCTCAAGAGCATAAGTATTACGGTGGGTGAACGAATTACTGTTGAGCAATTGATAGAATTGAGCATAGTTATGAGAATATCTAGGTATGATCATGTATATAGGCATCACGTCCATGACAAGTAGACCGACTCCTGCCTGCATGTACTACTATTACTCCACACATCGACCGCTATCCAGCATGCATCTAGAGTATTAAGTTCATAAGAATGGAGTAACGCTTTAAGCAAGATGACATGATGTAGAGGGATAAACTCATGCAATATGATATAAACCCCATCTTTTTATCCTCGATGGCAACAATACAATACGTGTCGTTTCCCCTACTGTCACTGGGATCGAGCACCGCAAGATTGAACCAAAAGCTAAGCACTTCTCCCATTGCAATAAAGATCAATCTAGTAGGCCAAACCAAACTGATAATTTGAAGAGACTTGCAAAGATAACCAATCATACATAAAAGAATTCAGAGGAGAATCAAATATTGTTCATTGATAATCTTGATCATAAACCCACAATTCATCGGATCTCGACAAACACACCGCAAAAGAAGATTACATCGAATAGATCTCCAAGAGAATCGAGGAGAACTTTGTATTGAGATCCAAAGAGAGAGAAGAAGCCATCTAGCTAATAACTATGGACCCGAAGGTCTGAGGTAAACTACTCACATATCATTGGAGAGGCTATGGTGTTGATGTAGAAGCCCTCCATCATCAATGCCCCCTCCGGCAGGACGCCGGAAAAGGCCCCAAGATGGGATCTCATGGGTACAGAAGGTTGCGGCGGTGGAATTAGGTTTTCGTGGTCGCTTCTGATGGTTTGGGGGTACGTAGGTATATATAGGAGGAAGAAGTAGGTCGGTGGAGCCACGAGGGGCCCACGAGGGTGGAGGGCGCGCCCGGGGGGGGGGGTAGGCGTGCCCCCCTGCCTCGTGGCCGCCTCGTTGGTTGCTTGATGTCCACTCCAAGTCCTCTGGATCACGTTTGTTCCAAAAATAACGCTCCCGAAGGTTTCATTCCGTTTGGACTCCGTTTGATATCCTTTTTCTGCGAAACACTGAAATAGGCAAAAAAACAACAATTTGGGCTGGGCCTCCGGTTAATAGGTTAGTCCCAAAAATAATATAAAAGTGTATAAATAAGTCCATTAAACATCCAAAATAGAATATATAATAGCATGGAACAATCAAAAATTATAGATACGTTTGAGACGTATCAAATACCCGCTTCAGGAGCAACGCCGGACGTTGTGAACGCCTGGCAGAGAAAAGCTGATGACTACTCGATAGTTCAGTGTGCCATGCTTTACGACTTAGAACCGGGACTTCAACAACATTTTGAACATCATGGAGCATATGAGATGTTCCAGGAGTTGAAGTTAATATTTCAAGCAAATGCCTGGATTGAGAGATATGAAGTCTCCAATAAGTTCTACAGCTGCAAAATGGAGGAGAATAGTTCTGTCGGTGAGCATATACTCAGAATGTCTGGGTACCACAATCAGTTGACTCAACTGGGAGTTAATCTTCCGGTTGATAGTGTCATTAACAGAGTTCTTCAATCACTGCCACCAAGCTACAAAAGCTTCGTGATGAACTATAATATGCAAGGGATGGATAAGACGATTCCCGAGCTCTTCGCAATGCCAAAGGTTGCGGAGGTAGAAATCAAGAAGGAGAATCAAGTGTTGATGGTCAACAAGACCACTAGTTTCAAGAAGAAGGGCAAAGGGAAGAAGGGGAACTTCAAGAAGAATGGCAAGCAAGTTGTTGCTCAAGTGAAGAAGCCCAAGTCTGGACCTAAACCTGAGACTGAGTGCTTCTGCTGCAAAGGGACTGGTCACTGCAAGCGGAACTGCCCCAAGTATTTGGCGGATAAGAAGGATGGAAAAGTGAACGGTATATTTGATATACATGTTATTGATGTGTACCTTACTAATGCTCTTAGTAGCGCCTGGGTATTTGATAATGGTTCTGTTGCTCATGTTTGCAACTCGAAACAGGGGCTACGGATTAAGCGAAGATTGGCTAAGGACAAGGTGACGATGCGCGTGGGAAATGGTTCCAAAGTCGATGTGATCGCCGTCGGCACGCTACCTCTACATCTACCTTCGGGATTAGTTTTAGACCTGAATAATTGTTATTTGGTGCCAGCGTTAAGCATGAATATTATATCTGGATCTTGTTTGATGCGAGATGGATATTCATTTAAATCAGAGAATAATGGTTGTTCTATTTATATGAGTAATATCTTTTATGGTCATGCACCCTTGATGAGTGGTCTATTTTTATTGAATCTCGATAGTAGTGATACACATATTCATAGTATTGAAACCAAAAGATATAAGTTCAATAATGATAGTACAACTTATTTGTGGCACTGCCGTTTAGGTCATATTGGTGTAAACCGCATGAAGAAACTCCATGCTGATGGGCCTTTGGAATCACTTGATTATGAATCACTTGATGCTTACGAACCATGCCTCATGGGCAAGATGACTAGACTCCGTTCTCCGGAACAATGGAGCGAGCAACAGACTTGTTGGAAATAATACATACTGATGTATGCGGTCCGATGAGTGTTGATGCTCGCGGCGGGTATCGTTATTTTCTGACCTTCACAGATGATTTGAGCAGATGATTTGGAAATAATACATTTGAAAAGTTCAAAGAATTTCAGAGTGAAGTGGAAAATCATCGTAACAAGAAAATAAAGTTCCTACGATCTGATCGTGGAGGTGAATATTTGAGTTACGAGTTTGGTCTTCATTTGAAACAATGCGGAATAGTTTCGCAACTCACGCCACCCGGAACACCACAGCGTAATGGTGTGTCCGAACGTCGTAACCGCACTTTATTAGATATGGTGCGATCTATGATGGCTCTTACTGATTTACCGCTATCATTTTGGGTTATGCTTTAGAGACGGCTGCTTTCACGTTAAATTGGGCACCATCTAAATCTGTTGAGACAACACCATATGAATTGTGGTTTGGCAAGAAACCCAAGTTGTCGTTTCTTAAAGTTTGGGGCTGCGATGCTTATGTGAAAAAGCTTCAACCTGATAAGGTTGAACCCAAATCGAAGAAATGTATCTTCATAGGATACACAAAGGAGACTGTTGGGTACACCTTCTATCACAGATCCGAAGGCAAGATATTCGTTGCTAAGAATGGATCCTTTCTAGAGGAGTTTCTCTCGAAAGAAGTGAGTGGGAGGAAAGTAGAACTTGATGAGGTAATTGTACCTTCTCCCGAATTGGAAAGTAGTTCATCACAGAAATTAGTTCCAGTGATTCCTACACCAATTAGTGAGGAAGTTAATGATGATGATCATGAAACTTCGGATCAAGTTACTACTGAACCTCGTAGGTCAACCAGAGTAAGATCCGCACCAGAGTTGTACGGTAATCCCATTCTGGAAGTCATGTTACTTGACCATGGCGAACCTGCGAACTATGAGGAAGCGATGATGAGCCCAGATTCCGCAAAATGGTTTGAGGCCATGAAATCTGAGATGGGATCCATGTATAAGAACAAAGTGTGGACTTTGGTTGACTTGCCCGATGATCGGCGAGCACTCCCTATTGAGCGCTTTAAGCGCCGCAGAACTGAACCGGCGCCTACAGCAAACGCAAGTGGGCCGGCCCAGCGCAGAAACTGTTTTCGCGAAAAAAGACAGGCAAAACCCCGCGAGCGACTTGAACTCGTGTCGCTGCTTCGAAAGATGGTTCAGCTAACCACTAGAGCCCCTAGACCACTGTGACTAACAGCAACACGAATTGCAGCCGCAATATTTATTACGCAATACACCTACATTTTTATAATTTTTTATGAAAAAAGTTTATCAAATTTTGCAAAAAGTTCACAAATTGGAAAAGATGATCGTTTCTGAAAAAAGTTCATCCAATTTGCTAAGAAAAGTTCATCGATTAGGAAAAATTCACCGATTTTGAAAAACTTCACAAAATGTGAAAGAATTTCATCAATTTTGGAAAAAAATAGAATTTGGAAAAAAGTTTATCAAATGCGAAAAAAGTTCATCGAATTTTCGAAAAGTTCATCGCATTTCGAAAAAAGTTCATCGGTATTAAAAAAAGGTTCACTGAAGCTATAAATAAGTTCACCAATTTTCAAAAAAGATCACCAAATTTGAAAAAATGTTCATCGATTTTGAAAAAAGTTTATCAATTTGAATATAAGTTCATCGATTTGAAAAAATGTTCGTCGAATTTCAGGAAATGTCCATAAAAAATTTAATCAAAATTGTAAAGAGTTCATCAATTTTTAAAAAAAGTTTAGCAAATTTAAAGAAAGTTCATTGAATTTGAAAAAAAAGTCACCGAGTTCGAAAAAAAATCATCAATCATTAAAAATAGTTCACTAAAAGAAGTTCATTGATTTCGAAAACAAAATTTCATCAAAAATTTAAAAACATCATCAATTTGGAAAAGTTCAGGCATTTAAGAAAATAAAAAACATGAAAATCATTGAGGGAGGAAATCTGGAAGAAAAAAAGAGCAAAACTAAAATTAAACTGGAAAAAGGGAAAAAGCAAAAAAGAAAACAGTGAAGGAAGGAAGGAATAAAAGTCTAGAAGAGTTGAAGATTAACAGATCCCGCTCCGTGGCGCAGTGATTGTATGAATGACGTTTTATGAGTGAGGTCGCCGATTCGATTCATAGCGACGGTGCTTCGTTTTTTTGAAAATTAACATACACAATAACGAGCCGGCCCAGCGCGGGGGCGCTGCAGGCGCCCGTTTGTAAATTTGCCTATAACGGGTGCCTACAGCATCAAATAGGATTTTCCCTCATGCGACCTCCTCACTACCATTCGCTGCTATAAACACCTAGCAACCCAGCGGCATGTGTTAATGAACCACCTTTTCCTTTTTTTATTATTCCCATTCCTTTTTCTTGTTTTATTTTTTCCTTTCTCATTTTTGTTTTTTTTTTTCAAGTTCGATGATTTTATTTTGCAAATAAGTTAACTTTTTCTTCAAATCGATGAACTTTCTTTGATATTTGATGAACTTTTTTTCAAATTGATGAACTTTTTTTTTTCAAATTTGTGCACTTTTATTTGAGAATTCATTATTTTTTCAATTTCTATGAACTTTTTCAAAATGTATGAACTTTTTTTAAAGTGTATTGAATTATTTTCGAGTTGGATGAACTTTTCGAATTCAATGAATTCTTTTTCCAAAATGAAAAAACTTTCTTTCTATTTTTTATGAACTTTTTTTAAAGAATGATGAACTTTTAGTGCAAAATTGATGAACTTTTATTCAAAATAGATTAACTTTTTTGAAAATCGAAGGACTTTTTTGAAAATTGAATATATTTTTTGAAAAAGATGAACTTTTTTCAAGATTCATAGAAAACATTTCTGCAAACCTTTTGTGTAGAAACCAATCGATGGTAATATCTCTTGATTAATATATTCAGTCTGTTCTTCCATTTGTTTTTGTTTGCTCTTCACTGCTATGCACTAAGAATAGCAGCTGTTTTTTTTTCAGCCCAATACTTGCCTGCAAAAGGCTAGAATAATGTCACTAGGTATAAGAAAACTTAGGCTTGAGTTCCAGGGAGAATAGTTGTAAATTACAACTTACGAAAATGAAAAGCCCAGCCCATATATCAGAGTACAACTCACAGCTCAAAGATCCCTGTTCCTTGTTCCATTTTCACTGTTTCCTTATTCTGGGGCGACTGATGCTTTGCTTTTATTTCTTTTTAAGATTGCAGTTGCATATTATTTAGTACACTACTCACGAATTAACTATCTAAATAATTTGTATCATTGCTTAGAATTAGCCTAGCCAGCATGTATGGATTGACGACAAATATTTAGGTCGAGTAGTGTACTTATGTTAAGTTCAACATGGTTTAAATTCAGCAAAGTGTAGGTAGTTCTCCCCATCAACATAACACGGGACAAGTATAAATGCAATCTGAAGTCGATAATGTTATCCTCGTGTTATTTTGCTGCCTGGTCATGATCATTTTCTTAGTACGTTGTTGTACCTTCAGATTAGAATATCTTTCTTATATCAATTATTTGCTTCAACATGTAATTTCATTGTCGTGGGCATGGGGTAGAAGTAAACAAACGTTTGACTCCATCTAGAACCTCGAAGAGCCGTACGACCATGGTGCAGACCGCCACTTGTAGGCTCCAGATCACCCGCAAGAACGTTGCGAATTTGGGTAGAAATACTAGCTCTTACTACTTAAGTACTTGTCGGTCAATCGCACAGGTATGTTCTGGGATTGGGAAATAATTACATGTGACGGCTATAGATTGACATATATCAATTGCCTTTGATGTTAGTGGTGTTGCTGGTTCTGGTTTGGTTTGAAAAGATGCACATGAATGGGGTGTTTTAATGCAGCGTCTCTTGCTCCAAGTTTGTGACAAAACCCAGGAGCATGCTGAGGGTATACGACAATCAAATTAACAGGAAATCCGCCAAACATTGTGTGGTCAACTTTTTTTCTTGGTTCTGGAGATTGCGTCTTGCTTGGCCTCCGGGTATTTCAACCCCAACAATGATATTTTGCTTATTTTACAATAACCACCTGTTTGGATGGAATTTATTCTGACATAATTTTACCTCTAAAATGTAACACAACAATAAGGTTGGAAATCCATGTTATGTGCTTCTGATAGAGTAAGATTCTCGCTCGTTCCTAAAAAAAAATGGGTTAAATACTTACACTTAAATAAAGATACATGCAGGTCTGCAAGTATATGATAATTTAGTCTCCAGTGAGTTGCAGAGCAGTGTGATTAGAATTATGTATGCATGTGCTTGATCGATCACAAATTATATATACCATCTAAAGTTCAGTGCAAACTGGTACTAACTGTAGAAAATGGCTTTGAGTGACATTTATATATACATGTGATTGGAATTACTATGCAGTTTGTGACCTTCTTTATCCTTTAGGTCTTTAAGATTATGGTTGTTTATCAGTTTAATATTATCTGGTTACTAATTGTTATGATTTTTTTTTGTCATGTTAAGGTTCTCAATTGTTTACTCAAGTATTGTGCCTTCTCTTCCATACAGGTTTCTTGCATCAGTGTTTGTTGGTACTAGGTTGATGTATCTCATGTCAATATGATATATTCTATGGTCAGAATAGTGATTTTTTTGCCTGACATAGTGATATTCTTTTGCTCAATTAATATTGTCTCAATCTGGGAGAAACAGAGCGCACATTAGCTTCTCTACTATAAATATTTATTTATTTATATTGCAAAATGTGAAACACCAGTGCAACTTTCGTATATGACAACTTGTTGTGCTCGGTTTTGACTCTCTCAGTGGTGCACTTCATGTCGATATTCAGCTTTAGCAATTAATCAATTTGTTTTAGTGTTTGAAACAAATATTCAGCTTTGGTAATTAGCTAACTTATTTTAGTATTTGTGAATTAAACACTGGACTTGTGCCGGGGTATAATATATTCCCGACAAAAGAGCTTCACAGTAACAGTAGTATTACCTTGTGTTTGCATAATGTGCTTGATAAATCAAAAATTATATATCATTTAATGTTCAACGCAATCTGGTACTAACTTATATCTGACTCTCTAATTTTTTTGCAGAAAAAAACTTAAGAGAATTAGATATAAGAAAAACTCTCACTCTTACAACATTGTTGTACTGCAGAGTGATTAAAATTCCTCTTTTCATATAATTAACTTTAATATTTCATGTCACCACATACTTACACAAATTCAGACCATTCTACTGCAAAAATAGATGGGCGCCGCGATGCGCACCATCAATGATCTAGTTATTCCTATCCTAGCGTTCCGTGTTCGGCTCCTCCGTCGTCGTCCCTTTCTGCTCGCACGGCCTGGTGTTTTCCCAAAAAAAAGCCCACCAGTCAACCTGCATCGTCGTACTAACCCACGCTGGGCTTCCACCACGGCCTGCCAAAAAGTGCACATATATCCTCCACATAAAGACAGTTTTTTTCTTCAGTTTTTTTTTCCTTTTTCAGAAGAACATATTGTGCCTCCACAAGATGCAAACATGTACTTCTAGCCGAAGCACACAAAAAAAGCGGAAAAAATCCCTTTCCGAAGAAGCACATCTACGCTTCTCGTGGAATCGTGGTAGCAAAAAGGAAAATTGAACAAAAAGAAATTCATGATTTGTTTTTCCTTTTTGCTAGAAGCGGAAGCAAACCAGTGCCTCCACGAAATAAATTTGTGCTTCTCGTGGAAGCAAATCTATGCCACCATCAGAAGCAAATTTGTTTTTCTCGTGAAAGGAAAAAATATAGTGATTAATTTTTCCTTTTCAGAACTATAGCTGTGTTTTTCATGGAAGTAAATCTATACCTTCATGAGAAGCAAATATATGATTCTTGTGGAAGCAAAAAATAAATATTTTTTCTTTCCGAGAAGCACGGTCATGCTTCTTGCAAAAGCAAATCTGTGCCTCCACATAAAGCAAATCTGTGATTCTTGTGAAAATGCAAAAAAAGATGTCATGCAGAAAAAGTCACTATTTTTTTCAAAACATAGAAAAAATTAGACAAGAAACGAAAATCGAAAGAAACTGAAAAGACTCAATCTAAAACCCAAAAATGTGTACAGAAATATATAAAACCAAAATTCGGAGGGAGCGCCCAGCATGTGACACGTGGCTGCGGCTTAACGCATCATTTGGCACATTCTCAGCCCATATAAGTGACTTACATGGTTCCCGCCAAGGATACCCCTTGACTAATTGCTCTCATGTATGCTGCGCACACCCCATGGTGGGCTAAGATAGTAATGGGTCGGACAATATATGCTTCAAACTTCTCATCGGTTTAGATACTTCCGACCATTTTAGAAAGCTTCTGGATGGTCTTTATTTATTTTTTGTTCCAGTTTTCTGTTTGTTTGTTTTCCTTTTTACATTTCCCCTTTTTTATTTTTTATTTTTTTATTTTCTTGTGAGCTTTTCAAATCCATGCACTTTGTTCATATCCTCGAAGTTGTGTTCATGTCCGCAAAGGTTTTTCAAACACGTTAACATTAGTTTTTCAAATTCGTGAACTTTTTTCATTGTAGATGCACCAAGCGAAGTCTGGAGATGCACCAAGCGCAATCTAGAAATGCTAATCAGGAGGCCCAACTATCTCATTGGGAAGCTTGATATTTTCCTTCCAAAACTCTGAAGCACTTCCGGCAGATTAGCATCATCACACCTAATGGACGTCGTCGTGGATTTTTGTGGGTTGATCTTGAGGCCTGAGGCGTCACTGAAATCCTTCCAAATTTGTATTAGCGCGTCGATTTCCTGTTTCTTCGGATTGGCGAAGAGGATCGCGTCGTCCGCATGTAGGCTGATGCGCATCTTAATGTCTCTGCCCGGCAGGGGCGCAACTAGGTCAAGCTCAGCAGCCCTTTCGAGCAAGCGGTGAAGTGGCTCGATCGCGATGATGAATAACAGTGGTGACAGTGGGTCATCTTGTCGGGGTCCACGTCAGTGCTCTACCACTGCGCCTGGCGAGCCATTCAGCAAGAACGAGGAGGAGGTGGACAACTAGTCAACTACCAAGTAACTCATCGTTGATAAAATAAATGTCCACTCTTTCACCATCTTATATGCTTAAAATATTTTTGATGCCACATACACAACTCATTAATTTACTAGAAGGGAAGAAACTGAGCAGCATAGATTTTGGCAATAGCAAAGGGGATCCAGATGATTTCATAACACCAACTGAACGATGATATACTCGAATATGAGTCTGCTACATCCTTTTTTTTTACGAAAAGGGGGACTCCCCGGCCTCTGCATCGGAACGATGCATACGGCCACATTTATAAATAAATAAAGAGGTTCAACAAGGTCTTATAGTCTGAAAACAGAAAAACGGCAAGCTCACAAAGAGCCACAACGCCAAAAACAAAAGGCCCAAAAGCCACAACTGGCTGGCAAAACAAAGATAGGTAAACTAATCGCCTATCCTATTACATGACCGCCATCCAAACCGGTTGAAGATATCCCGCGCTACCATCTCCCACCGGACAGATCCAGTAACCAAACGCTCCCTAGCCTCCGTCGGAGTGAGTAATGACCACATACGGATCAGCGCAGTAGCTCGGAATAAAACCTGCAAAAAATGAATAGTTGTTGTTCTGTTAAAAGCCAAATCATTTATGCAGTTCCAAATTGCCCATAACAACGCACATACTCCTACGCGAATGTGTCTAGCTGTTTCGGACTCTATCCCAACAAGCCATGTTCCAAATAACGTACTGACCGAATTCGGAGGAGTAATGTTAAAGGCAATTTGCACCGTGCGCCACAAAACTCTCGCCAATGGGCAATCAAAGAAGAGGTGCTTGATAGTTTCGTCCCGATCACAAAAACTACACCTAGTAGATCCTGTCCAGTTGCGCCTAATCAAATTATCCTTTGTTAAAATGACTTGTTTATGTACAAACCACATAAACACTTTAATTTTCAAAGGAACTTTGACTTTCCAAACATGTTTGGAACTAGGAATAACACTAGAGTTAATGACATCCATATACATCGACTTGACTGTGAACTCTCCAGACCTAGTAAGCTTCCAACACAACTGATCGGGCTGATGAGCTAGCTGAACCTCCATCAGTCTACTCACCAAATGAAGCCATGCTTCCCACCGGTCGCCAACAAGCACCCTCCTAAAGTGAATATTAAGGGGAATTGACTGCATAATCGTTGCAACAAGAGCATCACGTCGTTGAACAATACGATACAGGGACGGATACTGAAGCGCCAAGGGCGTTTCACCAAGCCAAGTATCCTCCCAGAAGCGAGTGGTGTTTCCATTGCCGACAATATAAACTTTGTTCTATTAAAGAAGGCAGCTTTGACTCTAATAAGCCCCTTCCAAAACGGCAAGTCAGTCGGTCTCACTGTCACCTGCGACAAAGTCTTGGACTGCAGATATTTACTACGGAGAATCTGCGCCCACGTTGCCTCAGTCTCAACTGATAACTTATACAGCCACTTACTGAGAAGACATCTGTTCTTGACTTCAAGATTCTCAATACCAAGGCCCCCCTGGTCCTTTGGTCGACAGATGATATCCCATTTGGCGAGTCGGTATTTTCTCTTTAGTTCATCACTCTGCCAGAAAAATCGGGATCGATAGAAGTCCAGCCTTTTTCTAACCCCAACTGGTATTTCGAAGAAAGATAAGAGAAACATAGGCATACTCGTGAGCACCGAATTAATAAGAATCAAACAGCCTCCATATGACATGAGTTTGCCCTTCCAGCAACTCAGTTTCTTCTCAAACCGATCCTCGATGCACTTTCATTCTCTGTTCGTCAGCTTACAATGGTGAATGGGTATACCTAAATATGTGAAAGGTAATGCTCCCAATTCGCATCCAAACAATTGCCTATAAGCCTCTTGTTCCTCATTGGCTCTACCAAAACAGAACAACTCGCTTTTATGAAAGTTAATCTTCAATCCGGTCAATTGTTCAAATAAGCATAACACCAGCTTCATATTTCTCGCTTTTGCCAAGTCATGCTCCATAAAGATGATTGTATCATCAGCGTACTGCAGGATGGACACACCACCATCAACTAGATGAGGCACCAAGCCACCCACCTGACCGGCCTCCTTTGCCCTACCTATCAGGATTGCCAACATATCAACCACAATGTTGAATAGAATAGGAGACATTGGATCACCTTGTCGCAGGCCCTTATGTGTCTGAAAATAATGACCTATGTCGTCATTCACTTTAATTCCAACACTCCCTTTTTGCGTGAAAGATTCTACCTGGCGTCGCCAAGCTTCATCAAAACCCTTCATGCGTAAGGCCTGTTGAAGGAAAGGCCATTTGACTTTATCGTACGCTTTCTCGAAATCAACCTTGAAAACAACACCATCAAGCTTTTTCGTGTGAATCTCATGGAGCGTTTCATGAACATTTAAGCCTAGATTTGCCTATCAACATATATTTGGATTCGAGATTACATGGTTTGGTAGACAGATGTACAACGCTATTTTCAAGCATTTTGCAAAAATAAAATAAAATGTGCGAATCTTTTCAGGCTAGGGCGCAATTGGTGCACCACACAAGTACTGGTGCATACAATTGATCTTGCAAAAAGAAGGCCAGCCTTCATGCCAGTCATGTGTTCATTCGAATGATGAACTTCTTTTCTCGGCCATATATAAGTATTTGATCCAAATCATACCAAATATATTACATGATAACAATAAACAAAACACTGCATGGATTTGAGGAATAATTTAGTACCCTATGATAGAAATCCACATATTATTTTAAATACAAGAACACTAGTGACAACAAGCTAACGACGTAGTTCTTGTCGCATGTGTACCCACTCGGGGTATGCAACATCAACATGCCCTTAATCAAATTACTGGACATCAATACCATTTGCACCCGTCGAAAATGAAGAAAATCAGTAGTAATATACGCATAATTATTGCACTCTCTGCTCCAAAATCATAATTACATTTTTATACGAAAGGTAAGTAATTGATTATAAAATAACTACACTTTTTGTGACTTTTAACATTATAAGAAAAGGCTTGTCTTCTCTCATTTAAGACTTGATCTTTTAGCACAATTTGTGTCACCATGTTTTTAGGAATAGCTAGTTATTGAATATAAGGCTAAGAGATAACCCATTGTAGACATGTTTTTTTGTCATCTCTAAATTACATGCAAGGTTTAAGATAAGACTGCTTTATCAACCGATGTACATGTCCTTACAAAGTGGGCCCACCCCACAGCCCATTCACATCGATCAACCAGGAGCCTGCTCATCAAGGCAGCTTTACAAAGTGGGCCCACCCCCAGCCCATTCACCTCGGTCAACTGGGAGCCTGCCTATCAAGGGAGCTTAGAGTTTTAGAAAATTTGTTGTGGATACCATCATTCAGAGCTATGGAATATATTTGGATTCGAGATTATGTGGTTTGGTAGATTCATGTATAACACTATTTCTAGCATTTTGCAAAAATAATAGTTGTGAGAAACTTTCCAGGATAGGGTGCATTTTGTGCACCACACAAATATCGATGCATAAAATTGATCCTCGAAAAAAGAAGGCCAACCTTCATCTCACTCATGTGTTCCTTCAAATAATGTAAATATTTTCTTGCCACACTGCGGATCCAAAGCATACCAAATATATTACATATAATAATAAACACAACACTGTGGATTTTAGGAATAATTTACTATCCCATGATAGAAATCCACAAATTATTTTAAATACAACAACACTAATGACAACAACCTCACGACGTAGTTCTTGTCAGATCTACCCATGCAGGGTATATATGCAACATCAACACACCCTTAATCATATTACTAGGCAGCAATACCATTTGCATTAACCTGTAGAAATTGAAGAAAATCAATAGTAAGGTTAGCATAATTACTGCACCCTCATCTCCAAAATGTTAACATCTCTTAAAAAATTTAAAGACCAATCATGTGCTACTTTATCCATTACCGGTTTGTATGAAAGGTAAGTAATTAACTATAGTTTTGTGTCACTTTTACCATTACCACTTACTATATTGTTGCTTTGGTTATTAATTACCTACAAAATCTAACAATACCATTCGTGCCTAATGAACGATAACATTTTTGGTAGTTAATTGTTTGCCAGATAGATTATTGTCATCTTAATTATGCAGAGTTTTCTTGTCGTATCTCCAACTTACCGCAGGCGGGGTATAGAATGCACGAATATCAAGCTGTCTATAGTTCTCAAGGGCCGTTGCCCTTAATACAGTATGTTTAATGGTGCCATCTGCCCTGGACAATTCTTTGGTACCGCCAACAATAGCCCACTGACCATCTGTATTGGTGATCCCCATGACTTGAAAGGTCGACCCATTGAACCTATTTCAAGTGGGCAACAATAATATCACAAAAAGCTTGCAAATGTGTGCGTGTGACTGCATAGCATACATATAACCTTAACTTCTAAAGAAATACAACTATTTTACTTGTAATCAAGCTATGCAAAAACAGTTGCAATTTAAGGACCTCCAGCAGTTGGGATCTAATGCACCCGTGGGCCATGGCCATGGACATAATGAATTTCTTTTGCAAAAATATAGAGAACATAGCTAATAATTCAATACCTGGCTCCCTCGAAGACTATGCTGAGAGAAGTGAACCAGTCACCGGCGGCTGGGCCAGCCTTGGTGTGAGTGCCTCTTGCACGGGCAACTATGGTTGCGGTGGGCAGAGGCGCATCAAGCACATCCCAGTTGTTGACGACGATCGTACCAAAGCCCGTGGTGGGGTGCACGGAGTGAACCATCTCTTCCTGGTTCGCGTTTGCTCCGCCCCCAATCTGCCGCGCGTATAAGGTCCATTGTAGCTCCTCTTCGCAGCGGGAAGGGCATGATAAGGCTGGACCCGCCATGGCGCCAAGGATGAAGCTAGAGACGAGCAGCAGGGAGTAGAGAGCATTCTTAGGAGGAATGGCCATGGCCAGCTCTGTGAGGAATATGGACAGATTCTTGCTCGCTCTGTCTTTCTCGTGTGCTGTGTGTGTGAGTGGTACGTGAAGACGAGGGTTCCATTTATAGACCTGAAGGACTAGCATTAGTGTGTAACCGTTAATTATACTTGATGACTGTCGTGGGCGTTCGTCGTTCTTTTTTCTGTTCTATTCTGACCAGACGGCCTTTCGAGGAAAGAATGGATCAAAACGAATACTCCTACTATTGTTCCACCTGTGACCTAGCTAGCTACTCTTTTGTCTTGGTATATAGGTAAGGTGATTAACATCACTGCAGGACCTGATCCGTTATCTGTTATGACAAGAAAGGAGCTACATTCGTCATTAGTTATTCTTCTTCTCAGCTGGCCCCTATTAAATTTTAGTAGTGCCAAACACAAGGATATACATTTTTAGTCTTTAATACGGGCTGTGTGAAAGCACAGGCGTACCAAACGCACGGGTCATCATATACGTGTGGTATATGCTGGAATTTTATGCCGTTTCCTTCTTGTGTCATTGTGTGATGTGAGCTATTTGGGCATTATTATATGTTGTGGCCACAAATTGAAAAATAAACCCTAACCCTCGACCCTACCTCATTTTCTCCTTTCACATTCTCTTGCGAGGCTGGCCAAGCTCCGGTGACATCCCGCCTCCCCTACTTCTTCGAGGACATCACTCTTCCTCCCCCGCTGGTCGATGACTACGCTTGACTCGGCAACGCCTGATGTGGCGCGTCTCGGCCCCCTCTGCCTTTCTCCTATAGCTCTCGCGGGTACTTACATGGCACATACCTCTGCACCTTGCACAATGTCATTCTTCTCCTATGCACCGCTCGTGGATTCATCCAGCACACATCCCTTTGGTGGTTGTATGCCATGGGAAGAGCCACAACAGAAGTCAAAGAGCACAACATATAGCCGAGGTTGCACCTGACACCTTCGAAGAGCACCACTAGCTAAGATTGTCTTGGGAGATCACACAAGGCACACTCAGAAATCCACAGCAGGGGACCACTTGAAAAGGCAAGAGTAGCCACCCTCAGGTCACATCACTCTTGGACGACAGAATGCCTTATCACTAGCCACCATTTGAGTACTTCGATTTCATGGTGCTTTTCTAGTACCCGGTCTTGAGATCTGGGGTGAAATCCTAGGTCTGACCCTAGTTGGTCATACTGGGCAATGACGGCGTTCCGCGTCATTACCTTGTTAAAAGCTTTGCTTGGAGCTTGTTCAGACATGATCTTCTGGGTGAAAAACAACGATCTAGCCTCCAGTTGTTGGATCCAATGACACTGGTGCGTTCTTGCCATTTCTGAAGGTGTGGTTGTTGGAGAACCTTACTCGTAGTCATTGTGTTTTCAAGATATGGTTGGTGCCGATGGACGTTGCTGCATTTCATGGTTTCCTATTGTGACCGCTTCTGCTTTTTTTCTTCTTCATTTTTACGCCTAGGCATAGCTTTGACCTTGTATGACTTTGACAACGTGACTCTCTCTCTCTGTGTGTGTGTGTGTGTTGCACAACCATGGAGCTCACTAGCTCGAGGGAACCTCGCGCATCCAGGGCAGATAATTATAGCCCGCCCACCACAATGTTAGGAGAATAATTATTGTTTCGCGAAAAACTAACGCTCCCCGCTAAGGGGCTAATTTCTTAATTCGTAACGACAATAGAGTAAAGGTTGCGAGCGTGCCAGTATACACTTGTATACAAATAAATAAAAAAGACACACAAGATCAGGGAACTCTGTATTTCATTAATTCTTTTGGAGAATTACATCAAATGGTTCCCACACAAGCACATCATGTTTCTCTATGCAATCTGACTAAATTCAGCGACTGTGCGGCTTCAGGTTCCCGGAGCCTCGGAAGACGAACCGATTAATTACATCTACAAGACGCATCTTGTATAAAACCTCTGATTAAGCTGCTCTTGATGGTCGTCATCTTCAACCATGTGTAAATTGTTCTCCAAGCGTGCATAAACAATGCAAACATGTATTCTAACAAAGCCTCGTCGGCCAATGGTGAATGTCATCCGGCACCGCTGGTGGCGGGATTTGTGATGAAGTCTATGAGCGAGAAGTGTTCGGCCTTGTCGGCCCGAACAAACAAGAGTCCAACCATGTCGGCTTGGACCATTTTCCGGACTCGTCGGTCGCGGAATGCAATTGAGACTTCAGGGCAAATCACAAGCGCCATACTCGGTTGCGGATTAATTCATAACTGTCAACTACAAGTACCATGTTGTTGCACTATGCATGCACGTATGGGATGCCAGGGCTTCTGAGCTCGAGGCAAACCATCAATTATCACGATGGTTAATGTTCACGCTGTAGGAACTTCTACATATTATCAAGCACCCTCCTGAGCGATACTAGTTCAAGTATTGTGCTGATATACTTGTCTCTGAACGCAATTTATAGAAATTGTCATTCTCTGTAACTTGGACCATTTGAGCACAAACTTTTACAAATGCTTCTTTGCTAACTTAACTTGTTCTCACAAAAGTTTTAGGCTTTATCGCCTAACAAATCAACCTACATAAAATCATCAGTCGGGCGCACTAGTCTTCTTCGCCCGACATTAAGATCTGACTTGTGGCCTATTTTCTTGGCTCGAAAATTCTGAAAAATATACTGATCATATCTGAACGTTTCTAGTTCGCCTCAGAAAAATTTCAGAGCGAGACTCTTTCAGGTTTGGCCGGCATGATTTTGAAGCCGGCTCTACCACCAAGCACGTATTCTGTTTTCTGCGTTTTTTTGTCTGGCCTTCTTATTGGCCGAATGCCCTGAAATTTCCACACGGCCTTAGCACGTGTGTCCTCTGCACCTGTAAAAATCGGGAGTTCAAAACTCATTGTGATCTGCCCGTGGCAAATTTCTTCGTGGGCTGCTGTAGTTCCTGTAATTATGCACGAAATTTCTTCGGCGAGCTAACTGCTGCTCTACCGGTAATTTCCGGAGTGCACGGCTCTACCGATTCGCACATATGCTCATGTATATCTTCTTCTCCATGCAAAACATGTTCGCCATTTTTTTGTGAGACTTGTTCACCGTCTGTACCTATTTTCATCGGCGAACCAATCTATATTTCTGAAGAATTAATTGGTTGATAGATCGGTCTTTTCCCAGACAATATGAGTGGAGCGAACTTAAATCTAAACTATCACACGGACGGTGGATGCCCACCAAATTCTTCAAGCCAACCTGTTGATCGGTGTGAACTGATCTAGTTTTCAAGGCAATACAAAACAAGACAACATACCAAAAAAGGCTTTCGCCCCGCTTTATATATAAAGAAGTGATTGACAAAAAACTACCACTTTAGGGGTATCCGTCCCATAGAACTACCACTTTTTAAAAAGTGACCGAAAACTACTAAAATTTTCTAATTTTGTGACTAAAAACTACCACTTTCAGATAATGACAACTTTAGATGATTTAAGCCTGTTTATGACAGGCGGGCCCACCCGTTAGGGCTGACTTGGCGGATAAGTCAACTCCTTCTACCATGTCTTTCGTCTTTCTCCCGACGTGCCTGCACAGGAAAGGCGTCGATGATGAGCACCAGCGCTTGGAGGCTCGTCGGCCGGCGTCCAGCAGGGGCGGCTGCATCGGGAAAGAATCGAGGTCGGGCGCGAGTTCCACGCCGGTGTCCTGCAGGGGTGACTGCGTCAGGGCCCACGCGGGCCGCGGCAACGCGAGGAAGCTGGGCACGAGCGGTAGGGCTGGTAGCTGCTGCGGGGGCGGGACATCGGGCCCTCCCGGCTGAGCTCGGGGACGGAGCGACCCCGCACGACGCGCCGGAACCGGGCATGAGCGGCCCCGCCGCCACCGCCGGACACCCGCGACCCTCGCCGCCGGCATCGGCTGCTGCGCGGCCCTGCTCTCCTACGAGGCTGCGCGTTGCGCCTGGCCCGATGCTCTGGCCACGCCGCCAAGGACGAGGCCCGCGTCGCCGCCGACATCACGAGGCTCCAATCTGTGCACGGGCCTTTTCACGCGGCCGAGCTCAACGCGTCCGTCGGGCCGGGGAAGTGGGACGCCGCTGCCGCTGCCCGAAACTGGCGAGAGGAAGGAAGGAGGAGGAGGAGGCGTTAACCGGCGAGGTGGTGGAGGGACAACTGCTACTGCTGCGCGGCCGGGTACGAGCGGTGTGGCGCGACGTCAGGCACGAGCGGCGGGGCCAACTGCTACTGCTGCGCGGCCGGGTACAAACGGCGTGGCGTGGCGTCGGGCACGAGCGACGAGGCACGACGCAGGCAGACGCTGGGGGCGAGGCACCCAGCGCCGACGAATGTCGCGGCCATGGGGGTGGAGTGCGGAACAGAGGAGCCGGAGGAGGTGCGGATGGACGCGGTGCGGGCCGGGGCGCGCCTCGCCTCGCCGGAAACGCAGATTTTCGACAGGCGAGCGCTAGTGGTGGAGGGCGGCGGAGGTATAGCGCAAGTGCACACGAGGTGTTCGAGAAAATGCCACAGAGAGAGGAGGACGAGGATTGATGCTGACGTGTGGGACCCGTCTATAATAACAGTCAACTTAACGGTCAACACGTTTAAATCATCTAAACCGGTCATTATTCGAAAGTGGTAGTTTTTAGTCACAAAATTAGAAAAATTTGGTAGTTTTCGGTCAGTTTTTAAAAAGTGGTAGTTCTGTGGGATGGTAACCCCTAAAATGGTAGTTTTTTGTCAATCACTCTATATAAAGCAAAGATCATCAACAACCCGGTACAACGCACGCCATCGAAACACACGCACACACCCAAGGCAGGATACATAGGCGCTGAGCGCAGCAACACCACCCCTAGCACTACATGAGCAACCGGGGGCCTCAACCCTGAACACGCCACCACGAAGTGAAGAAGTTACATACGACGAACCGTGGGCTCCAAGGCGGTGCCTACAGGAAGGTTACGACACCGAGGCGCCGCCACCGCCCGACCCAAGGATCAGAGTTTCCCCTGGAGCAACACGACGGGTAGTGAGAGTCGCGACGACGCCTTCAAGAAGGGAACGAGCTTCACCGCCGCCGGTCCGTCCGAAGATAGAACAGGTTTTCACCCCAGCCAATATTCACCGCCACCAAACATCACACCCTGGCTACCACGCCGCCCACATGACCATGGCCACCAGGCAGCACCAAGCCACGGGTTTTGCCCAGGAGCACCGCGACACCACCACCAGGGCCGCCGCCCCGGCATCCAGGACCTTGATGCCACCTCACCCACCACCCAACGCTACCCCAACCAAACATGCTAGTGGAACGGAACCGCCTTTCGCACCCCTGAGCTATCCCCAGCGTCGAGACCCAATAGGCCGGCCAAAACTGGCCACCGTCGACCCGTCCTGCTGCCGGGCCCGAGATGAGCTCGGTCCTGCTGTCGGGCGCGAGACGAGCTCGGTCCTGCTGCCGGGCGCGAGACGAGCTCGGTCCTGCTGCCGGGCGCGAGACGAGCGATGGGTCGCAGCTGGGAGAGGGCCAACCCTCCGATGAAGGTTGTGCGCAAACGACGGGGAGATGAATCGAAGGTCGTCAAGGGCGCTCACCGACAGGCAGACGCCGAAGAAGTCCAGCCGCCGCCGTGAAACGACCCAGACCACCGCGATGGACCACCACCACTCCGTGGCAGCACACATCTACGTCGGGACACCGAGGGGCAGCCCCGAGCCAGCCCCACCACCCTCGCTGCCAACGGCCGCCGGACGCAAGGATGGCCGAAGACCACACCGCCGCCGACGCCACCACCAGCACGAACCACCACCTCCACCACTGCATGAGTATGTTCTACACATAAAATTAACCCGCGATTAAAATAAATAATTTATGTGAGTCCTTCCAAATAATTTGAGAAAAACTCATCGAACAATTATAGACCATAATTATCCCCCCTCCCCCTCCCCTCTCACCCACCAAATCACTAAGGCGGCAAGTCGAATCGCCATTCCACTTCCTACTCCCATCGGAGAGGAGTTGGTACATTCGTGCAGCCTAGGACATACTACCTCCGTCCTGGTTTATTGGTCCTCATTGTATTTTGTGCTAAATTTTGACCGTAAATTTATAACTAACAAATGTTTATGCATGTCATAAAAAATTATATCATTGAACACTATGTTCAAATACGAATTCAACGATATATTTTTTGCTTACATGCGCTAACATTTTGTCAGTTAAATTTTTGGTCAAAATATAACACAAATTACAAAGAAGACCAATAAACCAGGACGAAGGCAGTAATCACGTACACGTCATTCTCCGTGCAACCCAGGGCACACCAGTTGCCCTGTGCCTGTTGTTTCATTGAGTATCCAGGGACTTAGAACATCTTTAACCCATCCCTCAAAAGTCAAATATGAGGGGACCCAGTACTCTAGGCAACAGTTATTTTCAGACCGAAGAAAAAAAAACTGGAGCTCCCGCGGTCGTCTAGGCGACCTGGCGGCGACGGAAGATGAGAGTGAGTGAGAGGGCGGCGCCGCCGCCGCCGGCGACCCCCACAGGGGAGATGAGAGTGAGTGGGAGGGCGGCGCCGCCGCTGCTGGTGAACCCCACAGGGGAGGGGGTCACACGGATGGACGAGGGCGCTCGGGCGAGATTATTCAGCGTGCAGGAATTCAAGGCAAGATCCAGGCGCATCCTTGCGGTGGTGGCAGATCGAGGGACCCTTGGATTCACATGGTTTGTACATAAAGTGTTCCTCTGATATAAGATGACCTTGGGTGTGGAACTTTTATGTTTTTTTAGCAAAAGAGGGTTTCCCCTCCGATTTCCATTAAAGAAACCAGCGAAACAGCATCCAATATGTTTTTAAACCCGCACACTTAAGCTAGTCCTATCACAAGCCATAGAGAGTTTCAAAGTAAAACAGAGCGAAGCCGGAGCTACAGAAAGAAAAGAAGCCGGAATCCAGGGCCAGAGGAATGTGCTGTCTCCCCGCTTCACTTCGTCAGAGCACCAAAAGAAGAAGTAGTCTTCATTCTTGTCACTGTTAAATTCGAAGAACTCCAAAACGCCAACCTTGTGCAGCCTTGTAGACATCACTTGCTACTTGCACGATGAGTTTTGCCCCCAGCATCAACATTTTTACCTCTGGGTCCCTTTTCTGCAAAATAGCCTAGTCAGAAATCCATCCACATAGCATTTTCACAATTCCCATTGGGTCAGAAATTTTTTCCCTATCAAAAATGACATCATTTCTACATCTCCAGATCGCCCATAACAGCGCTAAGATACCAACCAATACAAGCTTCTTACTATCTTTCTGGAAATTTTTAAGCCAGTGTCCAAGACAATCATCAAGATCTCTAGGAGTACTTTTTAAATCAAACGCACATCTTACTAATGCCCAGATAATTTTGGCTACCGAGCAAGAGAAAAACAAGTGATCAATTGTTTCATCTTTACCGCAGAACACACAATGTTTATCTCCTTTCTAGCCTCTTTTCCACAAATTATCTCCGGTAAGTATGCTTTTCCTCGCCATAAGCCATAGGAAGAATCTAATTTTAGCAGGCACTTTAATTTTCCACAGGAATTTCCTGGGAAACCCCACATCAATCTTAATCAAATGTCTATACGAAGACTTGACAGAAAACTTTCTATCATTGGTCAGCATCCACATAGGTTCATCTTTACCTCCATGCATCAGAACTTCCTCACATCTCACTTTCAAGCTATTCCAGAGTTGTTCAGTGTCACCATAAAGTGATCTCCTGAAAGTAAAACCACTCCAACCTTTATCTATAGCATCTCTAACCGTTATCCCATGATCATTATTAATAAAGAATAAAGAAGGGTAAGCCTCTTTAAGAGGTTTATCCCCTACCCACCAATCTTCCCAAAACCTAGTATTTTTTCCATCCCCCAATTTTTTTATATGTGGGTAAAAGTATTTTCTAACTTCCAGGATATTAGACCAAAACTGGGAGTCCCCACTTTATGTTTAATTCCAGAGAGACATTTGTCCCCCACACAATTTTTTTTGATAATCCCCTGCCAAAATCCCTCATCGTTCTCTATTTTCCATAACCATTTAGCTAGCAAAGCAATGTTAAACATCTTAATTTTGGTAATCCCCAGCCCCCCTTGCTGTTTTGGAAGGCAACAGGTTCTCCAGTTCACTAGGTGGTACTTCTTTTTATCCTCTTCTGATTGCCATACCATCCTGGCTCTGTAGAAATCTATCTTTTTCTAACTCCAGCTGGTAAAAGATAAAATGACATCATGTATATAGGAATATTGGATAAGCAGGATTGCACCAAAGTGACTCTACCTGCAATATTTAGTAGTCTACCCTGCCAACAGGCACATCTTTTCTCAATTTTCTCAGTTACACTTTTCCACATTTTATTTCTTATTCTTTTGTTGGACACAGGTAAGCCAAGATATTTCAGGGGTGTCTCTCCCAGGATGCAGGTGAAAATGTCCTGATATAAGTCTTTCTTTTCTATAGCTCCCCCAAACAAGAATATTTCACTTTTATGAAAGTTAATTGTCAAGCCAGACATCTGTTCAAAAGCAGTTAAAATAAATTTCAGATTCCTAGGAGAATTTTCATCATCTTGAATCAGGAAAATAGTGTCATCCGCGTATTGTAACATATTAACCCCATTTTCATGGTAATCAGTAAGTGCTCCTTTCACAAACCCTTCCGTTCTAGCTTTATCTAAAATAATGGCAAGGGCATCAACTGCAAGATCAAACAGCAGGGGAGATAAAGAATCGCCCTATCTAAGCCCTTTAAACGTTTTGAAGTATGGACCTATGTCATCGTTTACTTTGACTCGAACATGTCCCCCCCTCATCGTGTGCATTACCCAGTCACACCATTTATCAGGGAATTTTTTTAATTTGATCATATTATGGACAAAAGGCCATTTGATCTTGTCATACGTTGTTTCAAAATCAACTTTGAATAGCATAGCACTTTATTTTTTAGTGTGAATGGAATTAAGAGCCTCATGTAGTATCACAACCCCCCCCATAATATATATTCCTTTCACAAAGGCAGTTTGAATTGGGGAAATAATTGGGTTAACAACTTTGCTCAATCTATTCATCAGCACTTTAGTGATAATCTTGAAACTGACATTCAAAAGACAAATTGGTCTAAACTTTTGGATTTGTCTAGCATCTATAACCTTTGGTACTAGGGTAATAATCCCATAATTCAATCTGGCCAAGTCAACTTTGCCACTATGAAAATCATCTAAAATTTCTTTTAAGTCTGTCTTGAGCAACTCCCAAAAATGCTGGTAGAAATCTACAGCAAATCCATCAGGGCCTGGACTTTTGTTTTTTTTTTCATATTGAAAACCACATCCCTGATCTCTTCTACACCAAAAGGTTTGATCAAATCATATTCTTCCTATGGGGAAATGCCCTCGGGGTTTTGTATCTCCAATTTAATGCTGGACTTGTCAGCTTGACCAAATAGGGTTTTATTATAATTTGTAACGTGTTCCATGGGTTTAGCATCATCCTCATTGAGCTCTCCCTCATGTTCTAGAGTAGTTGTCCTATTTTTCCTTCTTCTGCCATTAACCTTGGCATGGTAGTATCTAGTATTAGAGTCTC
This sequence comes from Triticum aestivum, assembly GCF_018294505.1. NCBI lineage: Eukaryota > Viridiplantae > Streptophyta > Magnoliopsida > Poales > Poaceae > Triticum > Triticum aestivum. The sequence goes on along the minus strand of NC_057805.1, from coordinate 512,918,510 downwards.
CCTCCTTTATCTCTCTATCTTTATATCTTTGCAGCCATTTAATTTCCTCCATTTTAAGGATATCTTCAGTTCTTTCCTCCAATTCCTCTGAATCTCTCTATCTTGTGCACTAAGACCATTATTTTAAGCTTTTTTGTCTATCTCATCTAACAACTCTAGCAATTCTTTCTTCCTTTTTCTGTAAGCAGCATTTGCATTGATAACCCATCCTCTGATTTTATGTCTAATGTTTCTCATTTTAATTTGCCACCTGTCTAAGCTAGATCCTTTACATTTAATATTCCAATTTTTTCCACAAAATCTTTAAATCCTTCCATAAGCATCCAGGCATTTTCAAATCTGAAAATGGGCTGGCTTTTTTATGGTCACCAGTGTCTAACAACAAAGGGGTGTGGTCAGATATCTCCCTTTCCATGGCATTCACCATGGTCAAGGGGTATTTGTCTTCCAATCAGGGCAGATTAAAATTCTGTCAAGTTTTTCATATGTGGGTTCAGGCAGATTATTTGCCCAGGTGTATTTTCTTCCATTCAAAGGGAGGTCTCTAAGCCCAACATGTTCAATAATAGCATTAAAGACAAAGCTAAAATGATCCCGTCCTCCAGGTTTATTCTTTCAGAACTGTTTCTGATAAGATTAAAGTCCCCCCCCCCCCCAATTACACAAGGTTGTGGATTGTCTTGATAAAATCTACAGAGTTCTGCCAAGAAGGATGCTTTCCCATCTTTTTGAGCATCACCATAAACTGTAACTAGATTCCAGCTAAATTTAGCTATTTTGTCAAACAGATGAATTTCAACAAAATAAATTCCTTTTTCTACCTGTATCACATCAAAACAGTCATTATTGACCCCTACTAAGATTCCACCAGATTTCCCTCTAGGGGCAATCCATTCCCAAAGGAAATTTCTCCCTCCAGCAAGGTTGTGCAACTCATTTTTTGTGAAATCACTTTCGATAGTTTCCTGGAGCCCAACAAAATCCAGTTGTTTCTCTAGGATGGTATCTCTAATAAAATTATTTTTAATATCTTGCCCAATTCCTCTCACATTCCAAAATAGGCCTCTCATTTTTTTCCATTTTTTTCCTCCCCTTGTTCCCTCCACTCAAGATGGATTTTTCTCCAGCTCCAAAGGCTGGCATCCCACCTCTCATTTTTTTGTTACTAGAGAAAAAAAATCAAGTTTATCATAATGTTCTTGCTCTACATCATCCTCCCCAGTGTTATCTCCTTCTGAATACAAATCTTCCAGTTCAACATCTCCAATGTCAATGAGACTTGGAGAGTCCTCCTTTTTCTCCTCCCTGTTTTTATTAATTGAATTTTGGAGATAAATATCTCTTCTAGCCTGCTCCATATTAGAGATAAGGTCTAGATTATGTGTAACCATATCTAAAGCACACCCCAAATCAATCCCAACTTTGCTTGCCATATCATATAAAGAAATTTTTTCATTTGAAAGAGTAGAGATCTTACCATAATTGTCTTTTCCAGCAGCCCTTTCCTTGGCCAGATCTTCTATTTTAGAGTCCTTCTTGTCTAGGTTTCTATCACTTCTTCTAGTAGGTCCATCCTTATCTTTGTCCTTGTCATTTTCCTCCTTTTTGTGAATACCTAACTTCGAGCCTAAGGATTCCACCGAGTCTTGGCTTGCTGAATAATCCACTGGTTCTGTGTATGCATCAGCAGTGGGTTCCTGTGGAGTTTCATACTCGAGTCCATTTTTCTCACCTAAGTCTTCTTCATAGATATCTTTATCTTCCCAAGCATCAATATTTTACATGCACTTGTTAATAAGCTCCTGTTGGCCTTGAATCATTTCTAGCAAATCCTTTTTCTCCTTTTCCCAATTAGTGCTCTTCTTTTCCTCCACAGCTCTCCAGGCATCATTTCTGTATCTGATTTCTTCTACTTCTTGGAATTTTTTTAAAACTTTATCTAGCTCAGCCTCAACTTTCTTCCTCAAATCCACTTCCAACAGATAATCTTTCTGTATCTTCAATATTTCCTCATTTTTCTGCTGCATTTCTTCAAATTGTTTGAGCCCCACACTCCCCAGAGAGATATTTTCCTTAAACCCTTCTGATCCCATTTCTCCAATCTTGATATTTTTCTGTCCTCCAATAGTTATTTTATCTGATTCAGTCTCCATGTTCTCAAACTTCCTTTTTTCTTCATACCACCCCTATTCAACCACCTCTTCTAATTCCATATTGATTTTGTATATCATCAAGTCTTTGTCAGTTATCTCAGTATGGTGGGGTATTTTTTCATAATCTCTGACTCCCACTTTAGCCCTGATTTTTTCTTTCATGATAGTAGTCATATAAATTGCTGAGACAGGACCAATAGAAGCAGCCACCTCACACATTCCAAAAAAGTGCCTAAAGCACTCTGGGATTTTTCCAAACTGCACCCACACTGTATGTAACTTGCCAATAGCCTGAGTGTCATAGGTCCAACTATCAACATTGATCACAGCATTGGTTCCCAGCAAGTTAAAGTTTCCAAATTTGTGGAGCTCTGTCAGTCTGCTCTTGTTAGGGAATCTCATCAAATAGGCTCTGTCTCCATGTTTTTTGCATCTCCATTGCCAGTTCCAACTGAAAATATAATTGAAACCCTCCAAAAACTGTGTTTCATTGATCTCCCCTGAAAAAATATTCACAATGGCCATAGGATTAGTCTGTTCACTACTGACCACCTCTTTAGAATTCTGTACCAGCAGCACACCAAGACCTCTGGCAGCATATCCAAGAAACGTTGGGGTAGGTTTGATTTGCTTCAGCCATGCACATTCCTCAGTAACATGGGAGTTCTTGCCACAAATGATGCAATTAGGTAACTTATAGTCCCTAGTCAAATGTCTGGTGTCTTTACACTTATTGCAAATCATTCTTTAGTTCCCCCCAACTTTGTTTTGCTCCATATTCTCTTTTTGCCCAAATCTGTTGTTCTGATTCCACCCTTTCCGCCCTTGGTTATTTCCCCTATCCGCAGCAGCTTCACTTTTTTCTATGTGTTCTTTTCCTCCAGCAAGCACTCTCTTGGTCTCATCAGGTAAATTGCCTTGGCTGCTTCTAGGGAGGGCAGCGATTCTGTTGGATCAGATCGAAAGAAGAAACCAGCGCCATAACATCATCTTTGCCTTTAAGCTCCTTTTTCATATGTTCCTCATCTGATCTCTTCACAATTTCTTCATTGGAGCTCCCAGGCATCCTCAGATCTGCCATATCTTTCTTCTCTTCCTCCCCCTACTGATCAGATTTCCTCGATCCATCTCTGTATCCGAATCTCCCCCGCCTCTCTCATTGTTGTGGTAGTTCTCTCTGATTCTATCTAGGTCCTCTTCCTTCCTTCTATACTGGAAAATATCTCTTCCCCCTCCATTAATCTTCCTCCTCCCCGATATCCACCAGGCCCTCTGCTCATCATCTCTCCTTCCCTCTCACCAAGCGGTGGCGGGGGAAGGGCAAACCCTATGTCCTCATTGGGGTCGCACTCTCTCTCAAAGCAGAGGAGAGGCGTACTATTTATAGGAAAGAAAGCTCGGGAAAGCGTATTGCTAAAACCCGCTTCCCTTTTTGTGTTGTCCACTTTTTCCATGTCTTTTTTTGATGTCTTTTCTCCCCAATCGGGGAGAGGCATCTTGGAACTTTTATGTTGGAATGACGATTCATTCCTTGGATAGGTACCCTTTATCAGGTAGCTAAAACAGAGAACTGGGGAAACACTTAGTAGTCACCAATAGTCGTGCAGATCTTGGACTGAGCATCCAGCTACCTGGTAAAAAAACAATGGATGACCAACAACCTTATGAGAGTCTAATGGTGTATCGGGGTGTGGCAAACAATTTGCTTCTTTAGTATTTACAAAACGAATCATCATATACACCACTTACCAGAGTCACTTGAACATAAATCAAAAATTCTAGAGGAGGAGAGCAGCGCGGCCGCGCTCAGGATCCAGATTGCGGCAGGCGACCACACGACCACCCCTCCGTCCTCCACAGCAGTATGTCGACGGCGTGGCGCGCCAATAGATCGTCAGCAACCACTAACCCCTCGGCAAGGCGCATGGGGGCGGCAGGAGGAGGTCAGGGGGGAGGCGCGATGTGCCGCGAGGCCACTGGCAGCGTGGGCAGAGAACAACACAGGAGATCAAGATGGAGAGATGATAAGGACGCGATGATGACTTTTTTTATCCTGAGAGACGAAGTGGAGAGAATCAGCTCATGGAAGAGCGTCGCTTAGACTAACCTGTCGATTAGGGAATACGAAGAGGAAACGATCGCTAATTTACTTTGGCGACCAGTCGTGTTCTTTCCGGAAGAGAAGCCTGTCGCCGGAGCTGCAACGACCTCGACCGGCAACACGGCGGTGGCACCACCGATGCTGAAGTGAAGAAGATGCGCGGACGCCGCGGTGCTACATCAGGCACCAGCAGATGCTGGAAAGGCGGCCCCCATTTGTTGGAACCGGCCTTGGAGGGTGCTGGGATGGGCGGTGGCGGTTTGCTACCGGCGACCATGCCCACGGCTGATGCTGGAACCGGCCACGGCAATGCTGGAACCGGCATTTGTGGATGCTACAACCGGCCATCGAATTGCTGGAACCATCTGCAACGGGATGCTGGAACAGGCGATGGTGGATCCAACAACCATTGGTCCCCGAAGCTGCAACCGGCACCGCACGATGCTACGTCTGTGACGCAGCGGTGCTACATCCGCACCGGTGATTTTGCTGGAACCATCATGCATTTTTCTTTTGCTTCAACCATCCATTGTTTTTGCTGGAACCATCAACCATTTTTGCTGGAACATGCGATTCCCATGGATGCGAGTACGGAAACATTTTTTCTTCGTTGGGATCGATAAGCAATTTTTGATACAACCGACGAGCAGTTTTGCTTCAACCATGGTGGCAAGACACGTTGCAAGGTCACCGGGGTTGCTAGAATGGCGGTCCCATGGGGGAGGAGGTTTGATGCAACCCGGTAGCAAGGGCGGCAAGTCGTGGCGATCTGGCGAGCAGCGTGACCCTGCCAGCGACGATGACCATGGCGACCGCGAGCTGGAGGCACGGCGCTGCCGCCGGCGAGGAGTGGCGTCGTGGTGGGGACCAATCCATAGATTTTTGGTCAACGGCCGTGAGATTCAGGAGTAGGGAAAGGGCGCAGGGTGAGCTGGGCGAATCGTTTTTTCTGGCGAAATCTGACGGCCGCGCAGCTCGCATCATACGGCTGGGATGCGACCGGCCCGAAGTTTGGGCCGGCGCGCCGGTGCCTATCATCCCCCAAAATAATAACGCGGCTGCGCGTTTGTTAATCTAAAGAGAGAGAAAACAATGGCATGGCACTATAGTGACGTGGATGTGCTGCATGTAAAGATAATTAGGATAGTGAGGATGGAAGGATGATGTGTCACATCACTGATGTAGATAGTGTGCATGGTGAGAGAATAAAGAGCAGTGGGGAGTAATTTCTTAAGAATGATAGATATCATCTGTAACCGTGCTTTTTAAAAGCAATTATGTAACCATGTTGAGGGATCGACACAGGAACAACTAACGCTTTTGTAAGAACATAACAAAATAAAATCCAAAAATACTCACATGGTTTGTCGGGTCCAAGATTTTCAGTTTCACTTTCAGAAAAAATTTCAGCATCAACCGAAATCATCGAAATTCAATGAATTTCAGTGATTTCAGTCTGCGTTTCCGCCAGAAGCCGAAATATTCACTTGAATTCAACTAAATATTTGAATTTTTGAAATTTGAAAAAAATGAATTCATGTGTACTACTGAAATTGCTAAAATATTTTCGCCGAAAGGTAAATATTTCAGCGACTGCTGAAATTAGTGAAATTCAGTGAATTTCATTGAAATCTTCCCTGAAAGTGAAAACCATGGCCGGGTGTCCATATTTATACAGTTGAAAATTTAATGAAAATAATTATGCATATAGAGTGTATACATATGTGAATGGTATTATTATTTTTTGTTTCCAAATTCGCTCATTTGTAAGCTGTTCATAAAAGGCTAGACCCAACACTATCCCTATTCTACATCAATTCTAATAGTAACAATGTACACTTTTTATCTTCGTGTTGGTGGATGGTGAATCTGCTTTATGAACAATGTGAAACTAAAAGCAAGGAGATAGAAATGCACATCGCCCGAAGCAAACATGTATTAAAGAGCATTTGCAATGATCATCCTATGCAAACATGCATTATAGTGTGGAAAACAGACATAAAGGCATCTTAGACTTGAGTGAGCCAGAATGGCGTTTTGGCTCCCGGAAGCGCACACTCCCATATGAATAGAAAACAAAAAAAATCTGAACTTTTTTTGGATGTTTGTGTTAGTGTCGCAAGCGTCCTTGAAAACTTTCATGTGAAACGGAGCGGCTGTGTTTCGCCGGTGAAAAAACAAATTTACGATGACATTTTGGGGTAACATTTTGTGTGTGTGTGTGTTTTTTTTGCACATGCCAAACTTTTAAGTTTTTTTACCTACGAATTTATATGTAGCATTTGGATGTTACAAAAAACACATAGAATTTTTGTTGCATTTTTTTACATTTCTAAAAATATTTTCGCGCGCACGAGCATGCGCTCTCGGGAGCACGAACGGATTCCCGTTGAGTGTATTGACTATTGAAAGTGATGAAGAAAGTAATGGATAAGGAATACTTAAGACAAAGCGTAGCATACATGCTTCAGCCTCATGCCCGTGTCGCTCCTGCGGCGGCTCGGGCGGAACCCTAGCCCGCCACCGCCGCCCCTCCCTGCTCCGCCTCCCCCATCGCCGCCACCGGAAGATGTCGGCGGGCTAAGCCCGGCTGGCAGACAGTGGCGGCAGGGAGCTCCTTCGTGCACCGAGCGTCCTGTGGTGAGGGAGGCTCCAATGGCTCGACTGCTCCGCTCCGGCGACCAGCGTCTCCCATGGCGCGGTTCGGCGGCCCCCCAATGGCATGCTCTTGTGGATCTAGCGGCCCCCTAGTCCGGTCCTATGGAGGTGGCCTCAGGTGCTTTCGACCGCGACTTCGCCCCTGCCCTCTGGATCCGACCAAGCTAGCACAGCAGGTCGGCGGCCGGGGTTGCTCTAGCTAGCTGGTGTGCGCCCTCTGACTTCTGACGGCGGCCTGCTGCATGGGTGTTACGGTGCGTATTCTGGAGGTTGCTGGTTCTGGTCGGGCAGCTGGATTCAGGTTGCTGACGTTGTTTGGCGGTGAGAAAATGGTTGTCGTGGCTCTCGCGGGCAGTCGGCACAGTGGCTTCGTGGGAGGTGTGCAGGATAGCGGATGCATGGTGCGTGGGAGTGTGGTGTCGGGCGGTGCTCCGGGCGAAAGCTTGTCAGCTGACTGGGACGGATGTCGTTGCACCTTCTTGGAGGCGTTTTTGTGGAGTTCACCTCTGCACACTCTCGGATTCAGTTCTTCGGGTGAAAGCCTATGGCCCCGTCAGGTTGGGCGACGACATTGTCATCGTCGCTTCCCTCTTTGGGCCGTCCTCTGGAAGACCTTTGGTTCTCGTTCATGCTCTCCATGTGCTAGACGGTCACAACGTTGCGGTCGGCAGGTGCCCAACCGGCAATGTGGTGGTGTGACGTCCGGTTTAGCAATGATGATGATGGCCAATGGTGCAGGGTTGTGGCAGGGCTTGAGTTGTCGGTTCTTCCCCGACGTGCTCGACAGGTCTCTCCTACGTCTCGCCATGTTGTTGCGGAGTCGGAGCTTCCCTGGAGTGCTAGGTGGTGATGATGACAAGTGGTTGGTGGTCTTTGAGGAGGTGTTGGTCGGCGCCAACTCTGTCCATTTCTCCTGTCTTTTAGTTGTCTTCCCGGTCGAAGCTGCCTGGCGCCTACACCGGCGGTCGACTGTTTGGCATGGGCCAACATGGGTTTCGGTGTTTGTGGCGACGAGGGCTTCGTTGGCGGAAGTCAATGGTGAAGTCGGAGTCGTTGGCTCGTGGAGGAGTGATGACAATGACACTTGTTGACGACCTCGACTTTGTGGTTCTTCTCTAAGACGTTTGTGTATCTCCATGTGGGTGGCCATGTTGGTCTATTTTGGTGGGCTATTGTAACGGTTTTAGCCCCGTTTTCCGTTTATTGGCCGGGCAACCCTCTTCTTTTTTTAATGAAATCGAGATCCTTAGGGGCAGATTTTCAAACAAAAAAAGGAATACTTAAGATAAATAATTCCTTTTTCAACATCTAGTAGTGTACTCTTACAGCTAGCATGGAGAGAAGATCCATGTTAACCCACGGGAATCGACGCTTCTTTCTACTGGCCGGCTTTGAGTTTGGGATTTTATGTTGAACACCTCACCCGTATCAATAAAACAAATAGCATCCTACTCTATCTCTCCAAAAGCAGAAACAGATTTGCTGAAGCGTTTGCTGATGAAAAGTGCTTGGTCGCCTAGCCCACCTAGTGCCCGCAACCATGTGCATGTGCTGAAATCTGCTTCAAAAACCTCCACCTTACGAGTGAATTTGACATAACAACATTTAGGAAATTGTAATTGACGCTTCACCAAGATTAGCTTCCCACACGACTCAAGGAAGTACCAAAATGTGGCGAGGTGATCATTGGGAGGGTAAGGCATCTCATCACACAAGATGCCATCGTTGATCATGTTGTCTCCAGTTGTCCCCAATTCATACAAGTTGCGATGACGGCGATCCTCTTCATTCTCACCATAACGGTCCGGGTCCTCATCTACGTCGCTCTCCACACTAGAATTAGTATCGCTGGATCTGATGTGGTGCTTGATATTGGTGACCGTGGGTATGCCATCAGCGTTAAAGCTTATATTCAAGGAGAAGAGGTCCTCTGCCTGGGTGATCCGGTAGAGTTTGTTTCCAAGGAGCACGATGTCAATAATGTCGACGAAGGGGGTTATTTGTGGCCTCGGTAACCACGCACCATCCCCGGACGGATTAATATGATTGGATAGTTCCAATTGTTATGACGACGAGCAGATCGTCCAAAGTTGACCGGATGAGTAACTTGGAACTATTACCGACGATGGCATCCAGCTCCGGGAGAGCCACAACTTCCTTATCCTTGGAGAAAGGATTGTGCAAGAAGTAGGTACGAATTTTGTTCTTATCATCAGCGTAGTCGAAGGCGAGCCAGCTGTCGGTGGAGCCAATGCATCGCAAGTTGTCAGGGAAGGAGCTGTTAATGTTGGAGCGTTTGAACGGCGTGTACTCCTGCTTGCCAGCAGCGGACCTGGGAAGAGAATCATCCATACATTAGATCAAGAAGAAATTTTTACATATGCGAGGATGTCTAGCTATGGAGATACAAAAATTTACCCGTGTCCTGTGCACCCTCTAATGTAAGTGTAGATACCGTCGTGATTGTAGAAGCCGCCGGGCAGAACGATCCAAGGCCGCTGCGGCAGATGTGAGTGGACGGACGAACGGCGGCACACGGAGTGGATCCAATTCCACGGAGGCGGAGAGGAAACTGCTTGCCAGGAACGCAGTACCGTCTGCATCCACGGTAATTGCGGCGGAGGGGGAGCCGAGGAGCGCCAGGATCGACACACCGCCTGGAAGCGGGCGCGATCTGCCAGGTTAGGGAGCCGGGCCAACACGAGGCCTAGGATATCCTCTGGGAGTTCCGACCACGGCGAAGAAGACGGCTTAGAAGCAAGGGAGCGCCGGCTGGGACTGCATACCGCATGGAGGCCGGCGGTGAAGAGATCCAGGAGGTCATCGGACCGCAACGGCGGCGATGCCATTGACGCTAGCTGCTTGGTTTGGATCGTACGTAAGAGTTGCAGCGGAGCGGAGAAGGCGACGGACTGGTGGTGTCGTGGTACTGTTGTTCCACGTCCCTGCCCGCACATGTAGCGAACGAAACACGTGATACTGGGCCGTGGAACCATATGCTGCCGTGGTGTTCTATTCGGCCTTTTGAACCTCGAAGCCTACTCTAACGCGAATACTATATCTCGCCGGAAGCATGCACGCACATGGCCTCGCCCGTTAGCTCTACTCGGGTTTCTCATACTTTTTTCTTCTTCTTTTTTCATTTGTTTTCTCTCGATTTTCACTGGGGTTTTTTCTTCCCTATTCCATTCCCTTCAATGGTTCATTTGTTTCTTTCTTTGTTTTTCTCTGGTTTTCTTGTTTTCTTTGTTTCTTTTTCCTTTTTTCACTAGTTTTCCTCTGTTTTCTTTTTTCTCTTTGCTTTTCTTTATTTATTTCTTTATATTGTTTTTTAAACACATGTCTACTTTTTTATTATACTTGTAAGCTTTTTTAAGTGAAGACCATTTTTCTAATACACATTTTACATTTTCATATGAATTATTAAAATCTTGTTTAAATACAGACTTTGATGTATATTGTTTTCGTACATGAGGTATATTTTTGTTATATATCTAAAATAGTAAAGGTTTAACATTTTTCATATACATGATTAACATATTTTCAAAATATATGTTTTGATGTCTACATTTTTCATACACATTATACATTTTGTTCACATATCAAAAAAAACATTCCACGTTTACAAAACATTAACACATGTTTAACATTTTTCAATATATGATTAATATTTTTAAAAATATATGTTTGGATGTCTATTGTTTTTGTACACATTGTATATTTTTCTGTATGCATCTAAAAGATGCATAAATGTTTAATAAAATATACATGATTAACATTCAAATTTATGTTTGAAGTCTACTTTTTTTCATACACATCATACATTTTTCTGTACAGGTTCAGCACTTTTGAAATGGATGTTTGACTTTTTTCTATATTCTATGTAAATTAGTTTTTGTTTATGAGTTTCCCAAGTATAAATAAAAGTTGAAAAGGAAAATAAAAATGTAGAAAAACAAAAGAAAATAACAATTTAAGGCCTGCAGCCTCTCACGCTGGGCCGGGCCATTTTCTCGGCCGCTTGAGGCGACAGGCCGTTCTGTCTCACGTCACGCCGCAACTCTAAAGCCGAAATCACTAATTAAGGAGTACTCGCTGCAAAGAATACTCCCCTTCCCAGGTCACGACAAGTGGCGCACATGCAGCGCGCCACTTGTCGCAACCTGGGAGTTTTCCCTTTTTTCGTAGATCCGTTTATTCAAAATGTTTTATCTTTTAAACCGTGCATCCAAATCTCAAACCGTTTTCACCATTGGATTCCTCGCGTCGAGATCTTCAAAACTAGATCTCATGTTGATAGGTTTTGACGAACTTTTTTTCATAAAAAGAAAACGGACGAAAAAAACCGGACGAAAAAACCACACCGGGAGCACGGTTTTTTCCCCTTTCTGAAAGAGGCACGCCCGTGCCTCTCGCGAAATCACAACCGTGCCTCTCGCGGAAGCAAAACCGTGACTCCCGTGAAAGGAAAAAAAACAGAAAACGCGTTTTTTTTTTCCTTTCCGAAAGAGGCATGCCCGTGACTCTCGCGAAAGCACAACCGTGCGTCTGGCGAAAGCAAAACCGTGACTCTCGCGAAAGAACAAAATAGAAAACGCGTTTTGTTTTTCCCTTTCCGAGAGGCACGCCCGTGCCTCTCGCGAAATCACAACCGTGCCTCTCGCGGAAGCAAAACCGTGACTCCCGTGAAAGGAAAAAAAACAGAAAACGCGTTTTTTTTTCCTTTCCGAAAGAGGCATGCCCGTGACTCTCGCGAAAGCACAACCGTGCGTCTGGCGAAAGCAAAACCGTGACTCTCGCGAAAGAAAAAAATAGAAAACGCGTTTTGTTTTTCCCTTTCCGAGAGGCACGGCCGTGACTCTCGCGAAAGCACAACCGTGCCTCTCGCGGAAGTAAAACCATGACTCTCGCGAAAGAAAAAAAAACCGAAAACGCGTTTTGTTTTTCCCTTTCCGAGAGGCACGGCCGTGACTCTCGCAAAAGCACAACCGTGCCTCTCGCGGAAGTAAAACCGTGACTCTCGCGAAAGAAAAAAAACAGAAACGTGTTTTTTTTTGTTTCCGAAAGGCACGGCCGTGACTCTCGCTAAAGCACAACCGTGCCTCTCGCGGAAGAAAAACCGTGACTTTTCGTGAAAAAAAACGCGTTTTTTCGCGTAAATTTTTTTTTCGACAAATTTTTGTCAAAAAACTAAGGAAGACCGGGGGAAAACCAAAACGTAAAAAAAACCGAAAAAAGTTTAAAAAGCCGAAAACGCGTGCGGAAAAATAAAAAAAGAAAATCTGAAGGAAGCGTCCAGAGCGCGACACGTGGCGAATGGCTGAAAGCACGCCAAGTGGCGCTGATCGTTGCGAGGCTTCCGAAGGAGCGCTTGTTAACTAGTTGCTCCCCTCTAAAGCGATGAAACTCCGCGAGACCTATGTAGGAGGATCCTATTTAGCACGTAGGTCGGGAGATAGCGGAACCCCTGTTTCACGCGTAGGACGGCACATGTAGCGAAGGAAACGTGATACTGGGAAATGTTCGGCAATTTGAAAATATGTTCAGGAATTTAGAAAATGCTCACGAGTTTGAAAAATTATTCATGAATTTCAAAATTGTTCTTGATTTTCAAAAAGTTTACATATTTCGATATTGTTCTCGAATTTGAGAAAAAGTTTGACTGGACTCCTGCGTTGGAAACATTCAGATAACATTATTAACAGCTTTAGTACTACACCGTGCTCGCTATACACTAACCTTAGCTACAGTCAACATGGTAGTCTTATTCACCAACTTATAAGTTGTACGAAAACCTATCTTACCTACGGCCGACAACTACAGAGCGAACCCCTTGAATTAACTTGGGTCACAAGTGTGTTTTTGGCTGTTTTAATTGCATCATTTGGTGTAAATGCATACATGTATCAAGAAATTGTTAAATCCATTGTAACATGTCAGATACATTCAACCCAGAGGAAAGGATGAAGCAGCAAACTAATGTTTCAGTGCCAACGTCTCGTAAATACTTAATGTACTATGTTTTCTATTTATGTAGACCTAATTATAAACTAGATACCACAATCTTGAAATTTCTTTTTAAGGGCAATCAAGATATTTCTAAGACCATGCACTTAGCAATCCCTACCAACATATTTAAGGAAACAGGTAGAGATATACACACTATGTTAGAGATATATATACTACGAAGCACGCCCAGGTGGCTTGTGGGGCCATGTGAGTCTTCTCGTCCTCCACCGAAGCCTCTAGTATTCTCGGCCCCCGAAGCCTCTATGTTCTAGGGTCCTCATGGTGAGTGGGCTCAAAGAGGACTTGCATCGGAAGAAGAGTAGGCCGAAGAGTGTCGACTTGAGTGGCGTCGTCTTGACGAAGAAGTTGTGGAGGATGCGCGGCTCACGGTCATGTTGCGAAATTCCTCCATTTGAGTGTGGAGCTTGGCCTCAAGATAATCCCGGTGTCTTGCTTCCGATTGGCGTAGATCTGTGGCGAGTTGCTCGATGCGATCGCTCAAAGCTTCACTTTCTTGATGGAGAGCTCATTGTGCGACGGAGAAGTGATTTTGGTGATGTAGTCGCGTTCTTCATCGTGATCCTCGAAGAGTGGGTTCGCCGAAGTGCTTGGCCTATCCATCATAACCAAGTGGTGGTGAGTAGGAAAATGAGAGAACAATACCAAAGTTACCTTTTCCGAAGATTGAGGATGTATCGAGTATCACTCAACGGAATGCTATAATAGGAGAATTGGTACCGGGTTTTGTTTTCTCACACCTACAAGTAAAGGCTTATGGAGTAGCTCGGTTAGGATGAGTGGCACAAAATTCAAGCAAGTGTTAGCCAAGATATTGATAATGTCAAAAAGATGCACAAATTGCAAGTAAGACAATAGATCAAACCCACAAGGTATCACTAAGAACACACACACGGAAAATAAGTGGGATCCGCCCAACCAAGGAATGAGCTCAAAATGTGTAACCACGGAAAATGCTCTTGTTGTACGGATACTAGAGAGACGCTAGCTCAATTGCTCAAATAGGCTAGATACGCTTGTGCACCAACCTAAGAAAGAAACGTGTCGTCTACAAGCCCAAGTATGCTCATGTATGTATGTACCACGAAGATGAAACTATGCAAATGGCTCAATGCTATTGCTTACAAGCTCTTCGTTTCTTTCTTTTTTTTCCACTATGCCACGATGCTTGATGCACGAGCCGGAATATGAGACAACAAGTATGATATGCACGGGAGAGGCTTATGTCAGAAGTATGATAGCAAGATGATTGCACGCTAAACGTAGCTATGCGGGATAGGCTTATCACTAAAGGTGAACAAAGGGCGTGCCCCGGCTATTCTCAACTCGCTAGTCTCGATGGGTAAGTAGCGCAAAATGGCTCGAGTCTATCAATGTACTGGCAAGGCATGAGTACAAGATGTCGTCGAGGTTACCATCATTGCTTACGGTTAGTATGAAGATGAAACGGTCGATGTTGATGTGGGCTCCGAGGCGATGATGACTGGCGGTGATGTCGAAGTCCAACCGTCCCTAAATAGCCGAAACACCTTAGGACACGGTGCACTACAAACCAAATCTCAAACACCAACGGGATGTAGTGCGAAAGGCAAATGGCGGTGGTAAGATGGCAAAAAGATGCAAAATGGCCTGTTGCCGAACTGTACAGGAGGGGCCGTGCGCACTGGGTAAGTTGTGCCCGTGTGCACGGGGTCCCGTCGGCACGGGGTCCGATGGCCCGTGTGCACGGGGTGTTCTGTGTTGGGGAACGTTGCATGGAAAACAATAATTTTTCTATGCACATGCAAGATCTATCCATGGGGATGCATAGATACGAGAGGGGAGAGCATCTACATACCCTTGTAGATCGCTAAGAGGAAGCGTTTATCACGTGGTTGATGTAGTCGTACTCTTCGCGATCCGATCACGATCCAACCGATCTAGTGCCGAACGGACGGCACCTCCGAGTTTAGCACACGTGCGGCTTGATGACGTCTCCTCCTTCTTGATCCAGCAAGCGGGAGAGGAGAAGTAGATGGGATCACAACCAACATGACGACGTGGTGGTGATGGTGGTGGTGGAGCACCGACAGCGCTTCGCTAAGCGTTGCCGGGACGAGGCGGTGGAACTACGGAGTAATGAGAGAGAGAGAGAGAGAGAGAGAGAGAGAGAGAGAGAGAGAGAGAGAGGCGCCAAGGGCTTGGTGTATCCTCTTGGGGCGCCCCCTCCCCTCTATATATAGGTGGAGGGGCATGGGAAACAGCCCCTCCAAGCCCTAGGTCATAGCTAAGGGGGATAGGAATTGGACTCCAAGTGCAATCCTATTCCTACTAGGACTCCTTTCTTTTTTGCCTTCCCTAGCCACATGGGCTTTTGAGGACTTGGTGCGCCTAGCCCAGTAAGGCCAGGGCGCCTCCCCGCAGCCCATGCTAGCCCTTGGGTCGCGGTGAACCCACTTGTGGACTTTTGTACCCCTCCAAAATCCTCCGAAACCTTCTGGAAGCTTCCCGATACAATACCGAAAAAACTGCACCTTTTTTCGGAACCCAAAATATGACTTCTCATATATATAAATCTTTACCTCTCGACCATCCCGAGACTCCTCGTGATGTCCGGGATCTCATCGGGGACTCTGAACAACATTTTGTTACCACTCATCAAATATCCCAATACCACTCTAGTGTCAACGAACGTTAAGCATGCGACCCTACGGGTTCGGGAATTATGTAGTCATGACCGAGACACCTCTCCGGTCAATAACCAATAGCAGGACCTGGATGCCCATATTGATTCCTACATATTCCACGAAGATCTTTTATCGGTTGAACCTTTATGACAATATACTTAATTCCCTTTGTCTGTCGGTATGTTACTTGCCCGAGATTCGATCGTTGGTATCTCTATACCTAGTTCAATCTCATTACCGGCAAGTCTCTTTACTCGTTCCGTAATACGTCATCTTGCAACTAACTCCTTAGTCACTTTGCTTGCAAGCTTCTTGTGATGTGTTTTTACCGCAATTATTAATAACTTACCATGTCGTTTAACTATGTTAATGATGTTAAGAATTAGCCACAATGAAAGTATGAATCCTAGACCGTGTTTTCAAGCATTGAAATGCCATTTTTATTCACTTTTGTTACTTGTTATGTTGTTATCCATATTTATTTAGATTATTTAAAGATACTTTTACCAATCATATTACACATATATCATCATCTCTTCCCACAATAGTGCACGTACAAAATTGACAACTGTTTGAGGCGTGTTGGGGACACAAGAGACTTCTTGTATCTTGATTGCAAGGTTGTGTTGAGAGTGATCAGTTTCAACCTACACCTCCCGTGGATTGATAAACCTTAGGCCACTGGTTTTGGACATCGCATATGGCCTCGGATCAGGATAACTTCAACAATAAACTTGCTTTTCTCGACAAAACTAAAAACTTTCTTGTTCAACACTTCTCTAGATGAGGTCATCTTTAACGCACAATTGGGTGGCCAAATCTCCAAGAAAGTAATGAAACCCCAAGTTTCAGCACGAAACGTGCAAACCTTCTGTTGCACCCGAAGGCTCCCCCGGAGGCTCCAGATCACTTTTTCTACAGGCCACTATCTTGGCTATAACTTTCGCATATGACTTCGGATTGAGATGATTGAAAAAGCAAAATCGTTGAGACAAAGAATTTTCATGTAGACAATTTTTCCGTCCGAGTCCATATTAATTGTGTTTTATTCCATGCCATGATCTGGTGTCAACATCGTGCGCGTCCGAGCTCCATTTTGGACCATGGATCTTCATATCTATGTTGATAATCTCTGAGAGGGCCATCCAAATGGTGACTTCCAATCATAAATTTGACTTCATATGGTTATAGCTTCAAGCCACTCTTTGCGATCATCCCATTTTCAAGTGTTAATACCAATACCAACGAAACTCGTATTCGAAGATTAATTATATAATAGTGTATAGTTGTGTGACTCTTGAGAATTGCACCGGCTACAACATGCATGGTAACTAGTCATTGATAAAATGTTGACTCTTTCACCATCTTATATGCCTAAAATATTTTTTGACACCACATACACGACTCATTTATTTACCATATATGGAAGTTTAAGCCTAGATTTGTCTATCAACACTAAAAGATAATTTTCTTATCGATAATAACATTTCGAGCTATGTGATATACTTGGATTCAAGATTGTGTGTTTTTGTAGACACATGTACACCACTATTTTCTAGCGTTTTGCAAAAACAATAATTGTGAGAAACTTTTCAGGCTAGGGCGCATTTGGTACACCACACAAATACACAGATGCATACAATTGGTCCTCGGAGAAAGAAGGTGGACCTTCTTGTCAACCATGTGTTCATTCAGATAATGTAAATATTCTCTTGGCCATATATAAGTATTTGATCGAAAGCATACTAGACGTATTACAAGATAATAATAAACACAACACTGTGGATTTTAGGAATAATTGACTACCCCATGATAGAAATCCACATATTATTTTAAATATGACAACACACTAGTGACAATAACCTCACGACGTATTTTCTTGTCACATCTACCCACGCGGGGTATGCAACATCAACACACCCTTAATCAAATTACTGGGCAGCAATACCATTTGCATCAACCTGTAGAAAACGAAGAAAATCAATATATAGTAAGATTAGCATAATTACTTCAATCTGCTCCAAAATGACAACATCTTTCAAAATTTATAAAACCAATCACGTGCTAGTTTAACAACTATCCTTTTATATGAAAGGTAATTACTCCCTCTGTCTCATAATATAATATGTTTTTGCAAGCTAAGCTTGTTAGCTTGCAAAAGAGTAATGCTACATCTACAAAGGTTTACTTAAAGATTTTACGTACAAACTGATGTGGGGGATTGTGATTGGTAATAGGGGGATGAGGAGGCCCACTCCACTTAAAATATTGGGGCGGGGGGGTGGGGTGGGGAGAGTTAGTTTGGAAGGTTAAGTAAACCTTTGTAAGTCTTTGTAGATCTAGCATTATTGCTTGCAAAAACGTCTTATATTATTTATATTATGGGACGGAGGGAGTAATTTAGTATAATATAACCATTGTTTTTGTTGCTTTTAACATTACCACTTATATTACTACTTTGTCAATTACCATTTAATTATATGCTACAAAATCTAACTGTACCATTTGTGCCTAATGAATAATAACATTTTTGTTAGTTAATTGTTTATGTGAGAAAATTTATGTTATCTCAATTATGCAGAGTTTTCTTGTCGTGTGTTTTGCTTACCGCTCGAGGGGTATAGAATGCATGAATATCAAGCTGTCTATAGTTCTCAGAGGCCGTCCTCCTGAATATCGTGTGATTGATGGTGCCATCTGCCCTGAACAATTCTTTGGTACCACCAACAATAGCCCACTCACCATCTGTATCGGTGATCCCCATGACTTGAAAGGTAGATCCATTGAACCTATTTCACGTGGGCACCAAATGATATCACATATCACAAAATTGAAGGTTTGGCAAATATGTACATGCGTAGCAAAATCTAATCTTAACTTCTGCAAAGACAAAACTATTTTACTTGTGATCGATCAAACTATGCAACAATTTAAGGATCTCCAGCAGTTGGGATCTAAGTAGTGGCGGTGCACACACGGAAACATATATAATCCAATACCTGTTTCCCTCAAACACTATGCTGAGAGAAGCGAACCAGTCACCCGCGGCTGGGCCAGCCTTGGTGTGCGTGCCTCTTGCACGAGCAACTATGGTTGCGTTGGGCAGAGGTGCGTCGAGCACGGGCCAGTCGTTGACGACGATGGAACCAAACCTCGTGGCGGGGTGCTTGGAGGGAACCATCTCTTCCTGGTTCGCGTTTGGTTGATTCCCACCGATCTGGCGCGCGTACAAGGTCCATTTTAGCTCCTTTTCACAGCGAGCGGGGCATGAAATGGATGGAACCGCCATGGCTCCAAGGATGAAGCTGGAGACAAGCAGCAGGGAGTAGAGAGCATTCTTAGGAGGAATGGCCATGGCCGGCTATGTGAGGAATAGGGACAGATTCTTGCTCGTCTTTCTCGTGTGCTGTGTGTGTGTGAGTGGTACGTGAAGACGAGGGTTCCATTTATAGACCTGAAGGACTAGCATGAGTGTGTAACCGTTAACTATAATTGATGACTATCGCGGGCCTTCGTCGTTTTCATTTCTGTTCTATTCCGGCTGGATGGCCTTTCGAGGAAAGAAAGCGTAGCAAGTTTGCCATGTAATCTAATTGAATGGATCAGAACGAATACTATTGTTCAACCTGCGACCCAGCTACTCTTTTGTCTTAGTGCATAGGTAAGAGGATTAACATCATTGCAGGACCTAGTCCGTTATCTGTTATGACCAGCAAGGAGCTACACTCGTCATTTGTTATTCTTCTTCTCAGCTGGCCCCTACTGAATTTTAGTGCCAACCCATGAAGGATATACATTTTTATGCTGAAATACGAGCTATGTGCGTGTCATCGTATACTTGAGGTATATGCTGGAATTTTATTCCGTTTCCTTCTTGTGTCATTGTGTGATGTGAGACATACGAGGGCTATTTGGGCAATATATGTCGGGCTACAAATCGAAAAAGAAACCCTAACCCTCGACCACCTCATTTTCTACTTTCACATTCTCTTGCAAGGCTGGCCATGCTCCAGTGACTCCTCGCCTCCCCTTCTTCCTTGACGACACCACCCTTCCCCCCACGCTGGTCGATGACTACGCTTGCCTCGACGACGCCTGATGTGGCGCCTCTTCGCCCTCTCCGCCTTTCTCCTATAGCTCTAGCGGCTACTTACATGGCACATAGCTCTCCACCTCACACAATGCCATCTTTCTTATATGCACCGTGCGTGGATTAAGCTACCATGCATACAGCCCTTTGGTGGTTGCACGTCATGGGAAGAGCCACAACAGCGGTCGAAAAGCACAACATATAGCCGGGTTGCACTGTCCACCGACACCTTCGAAGAGCAACACTTGCCAAGATTGCCTTGGGAGACTACACAAGGTACGCTCAGAAATCCACAACGCGGCACCACTTGAAAAAGGCAAGAGTGGCCACGCCCAGGTCACATCACTCTCAGATGACAGAATGCCTCATCCATTGCCACCATTTGAGTACTTCGATTTGGTGGTGCTTTTCGAGTAACCGGTCTCGAGCTCCGCGGTAAAACCCTAGGTATGACCCTAGTTGGTCATACCGGGCAATGGGGACGTTCTGCATTGTTACCTTGTTGAAAACTTTGCTTGGAGCTTGTTCAGACATGATCTTCAAGGTGAAAACCCACGATCTAGCCTTCGCTTGTTGGATACAGTAACGGCGACGCCTGCATGCCGTTCCCTTCTGGAGGCCTTGTTGTCGGAGAACCTTACTCATAGGCCTTGTTTTCTCAAGATATATGGTTGGTGCCGATGGACATTGCTGCATTTCTTCGTTTGATGTTTTGTTCGCTTTAGTTTTTTTTTTTATATCTAGGCATAGCTTTGGTCTTGTATGACTTTGCTCTTGGACTACGTGATCTTGTGTGTATGTGTTGGTTGTGTGCATCTTTATCATGCAGAGGTTGGTGCCCCCCACCCCCACTAATCCATATTGGTTGTAGGTTAGGCATTTCTCTCCGTTAAAATATGTGATGAATGGTCCCACCCGTGGCCACAGCCATCGCCGGCCACCTGATGTTTTGCAAGTGCATATAGTTAAGCCGTAGTTATTATTGAAGTAGGAGTATCGATTCCACAAATAGGTGAGGAAATGACTGTTTCTCGCTTGTAGAGATTTACCGTAAAGTGCCTGCAAGTTATCTTAAATTCAATGGATAAGTGATGTGGTGATTTGTGTGTGTGTGGGGGGGGGGGGGGGGTGTAAAAGTGATGTGGTGATTGACGTGTTGCGAGTTTTGTGAGCTAGATCCAAAGTATGCACTAAACCTAACAAAAAAAGAGAAATAATGGAACTACGGTAGGGCTAAACGCATTTATAGAGCTCTAGGACTACTACCCGATGTTTCTAGTAATCAACCTGCAGTCCATTCTTAAGTCAGATTTTTACTTTTGCGAAAAAACCCATGATGTTTTTGGTAATCAACTCACAAGGCAGTTTTAAGTCACATTTTTGTTTTGTGACCCCCCCCCCCCCACCCCATGATAATTGGGATAATCAACCCGCAGTATATATCAAATGATTTTTAAAAATATTCATATCTTTTAAACCCTAATTCCAAATTTAATATGTTATATCATCGACGATATCGGCAACATACAACTCCAGTTTCATCTTCTTGTTCAATTCTTTTCAATTTTTCTTTTAAATACTCGTTTTCTTTTTCAACTAAATTTAACCTCTCGACAAGAGGGTCTGTTGGAATTTCCGGTTCACATACCTCCTAGATAAAAATATCCATGCCAACTTGATGGGCATAATTTGTCATAAACACGAAATGCAACAAATACTTATAAAAGAGAATATACCACATCTGAATCATAAACCGGACGACGGCCGACGGGGACAGATATCAAAACCATGCCACTATGTATAACAAACAACGTACGTGTAAGAAAATTATACAAGTAACTATCTAAATCACCCAAACATGATTATTTTTATAGAAAGGATAAGAACACGAGGCTCACCAAGGTGGTGCCGGCGACGGGACGGTGCGGGCGATCGACGGTGGTTAGGACGGGGACGGGAAGGCACTAGGTAAACCACACCTAAATATACAAACTAAGAAGTTAATTTGGGCTCAAATTACATATAAATCAAATAAACTACCACATATAAATACTCCCAAACTAAAACCCACAAATCACTATATTTATAGAGCATTGCAAGAGCTAATCTAGTAATAAGAGATGAAAGGACAAAGTTGCTAACCTATGTGAACACTTGGATGGATGGGGTGCCTTCAAATCTTGACAAATTTTGGCAAAAATGGAGGATGAGCTCGAGCAAGAGGGGATGCACAGAGGAGAGAAAAGGGGAAGAACAGAGAGCTCGCCGCCTGCACGAAAGGTTTATATAGGAGCATCTTTAGTCCTGGTTCGTGACACAAACCGGGACTAAAGGTGAGCCTCTAGTCCCGTTTCGTGACACGAACCGGGACTAAAGGGGCTCGTGGGGCCTCAGCCTGACACCAGCCTGCCGCCACCCCTTTAGTCTCGGTTTGTGTCACGAAACGGTACTAGAGGTCTAACATGAACCGGGACTAATGATTCCCGCCTCCCTAGCCGTTGGAACCGGCACTAATGGTCACATTAGTACCGGTCCGTTTCCAAACCGGGACTAATGGGGCTCACGTAAAGTCGTTTTTCTACTAGTGCTAATGTATTTTCTGCTCGTCTATGAAAGGAAGGCCATGGTCATAACATGATAGTAACAGAAAGCAAAATCATGGCCTTCTTATTCAAGCCTTAATGGGCCCAGCCCAATAGACATGATGTCGTGTGCAACTGCGCAAAATGGGGATCACTGGTCAGCATCTTGAGAATTGCACTAGCTACACCATGGTAACTCGTCGTGTATGAATTGTTGAATCTTTCAGCATCTTATATGCGTAAAACATTTTCCGGGGCCACATACACGACTCGTTTATTTACCATACATTGAAACTTAAGCCTAGATTTGTCTATCAAGAATAAAAGACGAAGACAATTTCGTGGTGGGTAGTATCATTCGGAGCTATGGGATATATTTGGTTCGACATTATGTGGTTTGATAGACACTACTATAACGCTGTTTTCAAGCGTTTACAAAAATAAAATAAAACGTGAGAATAGTTTCAGGCTAGGGCGCATTTGGTGCACTACACAAATACTGGTGCATACAATTAATCTCGGAAAAAGAAGGCCAACCTTCATGTCACTCATGTGTTCATTCAAATATTGTAAATCTTTTGTTGGCCATATTTAAGCTTTCGATACAAAGCATACCAAATATATTACACAATAACACTTCACACAACACTGCGGATTTTAGGAATAATTGACAACCCCATGATAGAAATCCACATATTATTTTAAATTCAACAACACCAGTAACAACAACCTCACGACATAGTTCTTTTCACATCTACCCACGCAGGGCACCCAACATCACACCCTTAATCAAATTACTGGACAGCAACACCATTTGCGTTAACCAGTAGAAAATGAAGAAAATCAATAGTATGATTAGCATAATTATCGCACCTCTACTCCAAAATTATAACATCTCCTAAATTTTATTAAACCAATCATGGGCTACTTTAACCATTACCTTTTAGTATGAAAGATACGTAATACGTAATTAATTAGGAGTACAAAATAACTATCATTTTGCGTCACTTAACCATTACCACTTATATTGCTACTTTGGTGATTACCACATATATGTTACTCCCTCCGTCCCAAAATAAGTGTCTTGAGCTTAGTACAAATTTGTACTAGAGCTAGTACAAAGTTAATACACTTATTTTGGGACGGAGGGAGTACAAAATATAACGGTACCATTTGCAACTAATGGACTATCACTTAATTCATTAGGCGCAAATATTATTATATTTTGTTCGTTGTATGTTTGTGTGAGAAAAAATATGTGCTACGAGCCCACGACCATGAGTCTGCCGGCAAGCGGCACCTGCAGGAGGTACTTCTATTAAGTCAGGGTTGTACCTAACGAGCGAGCTCACACGAGAGAGAGGAAGACGATGATGTTTTTGTGCCGCACTGAACTTTGCAGCTTTTCTGTTCTTTTATTCAGAGATTACAACGCTAACTGAAAACCGAAAAACAAGCCATGCCCGGGTCGTGAGCACCGCCATCCCAGCGCTCCCCGCGCATTGCTCGCGCTGCGGCCATGACCGTCTACTTCGTGCCATCCCACGATCGGGTCAGAGCCGCGGAAGAATCTAACAAACTACGACCGAGACGCAGCTCGGTTTATTTCTGAAGAAAGCAAACTATTGTCGAAACTGACAGAGAAAAAACGAACACCTAAAGACTGACGAAACTGAAACTTTTCCAGCAGCTGTTAACTGACATTCTCCCCCTTAATCAGCTGCTGATGTCGATCATGCCCAACTTCTCTCGCAGCTCCTGGAACTTCACCCGTGGCAGAGCCTTGGTCATGACGTCAGCCAGTTGCTCGCCGGTGTGGATGTAGTCGACGGCGATCCTTCCATCTTGCACACACTCACGGATGAAGTGAAACCGCGTCTCGATGTGCTTGGTTCTGTCATGGAAGACAGGATTCTTGCAAAGTTGGATTGCTGACTTGTTGTCGATGAGCAGTGGTGTTGCACTCCCCGGATCTCCCAATAGATCACAAAGCATTCGCCGGAGCCAGACGCCTGTGCACGCGGCTGTGGTTGCCGCCATGTACTCGGCTTCGCACGACGAGAGGGCGATCACCTTCTGCTTCTGGGATTGCCAGCTGATCACACTCTTGCCGAACACAAACACCGTCCCTGAGGTGCTCTTCCTGTCATCAACATCGCCGGCGAAGTCCGCATCACTGTAACCAACCAGCTGCGGCTTCGGCTCACCTTTCTTGTATCTGCACCCATAGTTCAGGGTGCCTGCAACATACCTCAGTAGCTGCTTCACCGCCGCCCAGTGCTCCGTTGTGGGCGCCTCCATGAACCTGCTGACAAAGCCCACCGCAAATGAGATGTCCGGTCGCGAGTGCACCAGGTAGCGGAGGCTGCCGACGATGCTGCGGTAGAGCTTTCTGTCCACTGGTGGGCTCGTGCTTTCTTTGCTCAACTTCAGGCGCGGCTCCATCGGGACGTGTACTGGATTGCAGCCTGTAAGTCCGTCCTTGTCCACGATCTTGGCCGCGTAGCTTGCCTGCTTGAGGGTGATCGCGTCGTCCCCTTGGTGTACCTCGATCCCGAGGTAGTAGCTCAGCAGCCCGAGGTCGCTCATGGAGAAGACGGACTGCATCTGATGCTTGAACTGCGCGATGGCCTCCAAGCTCGAGCCAGTGACGACGAGGTCGTCGACGTAGACCCCCAGCAGCAGCCGCTCGTCCCCATTGCACCTCATGTACACGGCGTGCTCCGATGGGCTCCTTTGAAAACCGAGCGACACCAGAGTGTCGTCCAGCTTGATGTTCCAAGCGCGCGGCGCTTGACAGAGCCCATACAGTGCTTTGGACAGACGGAGCACCTTATCTTCCTCGCCAGGGCACTCAAAACCAGGCGGCTGCACAACGTATACCTCCTCCTGCAGCTCTCCGTTGAGGAAAGGCGGACTTGACGTCCAGATGATGCACCTCCCAGCCTGCCTGTGCAGCGATTGCAAGCAGTAAGCGCACGGACTCGAGCCGCGCGACCGGAGCGAACACTTCGTCGTAGTCCACGCCCGGCCGCTGCGCGTATCCCTTCGCGACTAGCCTTGCTTTGTGCTTGATGACCTCTCCGGCAGAGTTCTTCTTCAGCTTGAAAACCCACTTCAGCCCGATGGCCTGTTTGCCGGCGGGGAGCGTGGCGAGCGTCCACGTCTTGTTCTCATCAATGGACTGGAGCTCATCCAGCATGGCCGCCCGCCAGGCTGCGTGCGGTTCCGCCTCCTCGAATGTGTTTGGCTCCTCCCCAGCCACAAGGAGTAGCTCAGCTGGATCCAGGGTCGCCGGCTCAGCTTCTTCGAGGACGGTGTCGACCGAGCGGTAGCGCCGTGGCGCCTCGTGGGTGCCCAACGCAGTGTCCGGCGTGGCTCCAGGAGGGGGTGAGACGTACCCGTCCCTCACGCCCTTCCCCTTGTACACCACAGGTTCGGGGTTGGGAGTGTGTACTGGCGTGTCTCCGCGCACCGCGGACGCGGGCGATGCACCCCCAGATGGAGTGTGGGCGCGCACCGGCGTGTCTGGACTCGCCCCGCTCGCAGGTGTTGTTCTTGCCTGCTCCGGCTGCTGCGTCAGGGCCACCGTGGGCGCGAATTCGATGACGAAAGTGCCCTCCCCCGGAGTCGCTGTCTGCCAGTCCCAGCACGCCGACTCGTCGAAGACGGCGTCGCGAGTAACGTGCACTCGCTTGCCCACGGGGTCGTAGACGCGCCACGCCTTGGACTGTCCGTGCTCGTACCCGATGAAGACAGTGCGCAGGCTGCGGTCTTCCAGCTTCTTGAGGCCTGGTCGTGTCACCTTGGCGTGTGCGACGTAGCCGAAGGTGCGGAAGTAGCTCACCGCCGGCTTGTCGCCGTGCCAGGCTTCATACGGCGTCATGCTGCGCACTGCCTTCGTGGGCGCGCAGTTGAGCAGGTGAACAGCGGTGGTCACCGCCTCCCCCCAGAACTCGTTCGGCACTCCCTTTGCCTTCAGGAGACACCGTGCCGTCCCGACGACAGTCTGGTTCCGGCGCTCTACGACGCCGTTTCGCTGCGGCGAGTACGGGGCAGTGAGCTGCCGGCGTACGCCTCGCTCAGCGCAGTACTCCCCGAACTCCGTTGAGGTGAACTCACCACCCCTGTCGGTTCAGAGCGCGCGCAACTTGACGGAGCTCTCCACCTCCACCCCGGCCTGCCAGCGCTTGATCGCCGCTGGTGCCTCATTTTCTCTGCTCAGGAGCACGATCCACATATAGCGTGACTTGTCGTCCACGAGCAACAGGAAGTACCTCTTTCCTCCGTGAGTTGGCGGCGTGATCGGGCCGCACAGATCACCGTGCACCAAATCCAGGCGATCGCCCGCCCGGTAGTTCGCCTCCGTAGGGAACGGGGCACGGCGCTGCTTGCCGACAAGGCAGCTATCGCACACCTGATCGGCGTGCTCGACCAAGGGCATGCCGCGCACCATGCCGTCCTGGGCCAGCTTCCGGAGCGCGTCGAAGTTGAGGTGGCCGTAGCGGGCGTGCCAGCGCCACGCATCCTCACCGGCCATGGCCGTTAAGCACACCGGCCGTGTGATCTCCAGCTCGACGGTGTAGAGGCGATTCCTCGATCTATACACCTTGGCGATGACGTTCTCCTGGCGATCGCGCACCACCATCATGCCGCTCCGCACCAGAGCGGTGCAGCCCGCCTCGTCCAGCTGCCCGACGGAGATGATCGAGGTACGCAGGCGGGGTATGTAGTATACTTTGAAAGCACGCGGTGACGCCCTCCGTGAGCGACGAAGACCACTGTCCCGCGCCCCTCGATCTCGACCACCGACCCGTCACCGAAACGCACCGTCCCGGCGACGTGGCGATCCAGCTCCGAAAAGACGGTGGAGTTGCCCGTCATGTGGTTTGATGCGCCGGTGTCCAGATGCCAGAGTGGTTCCTTGGCGTCGCCGGCGGCGCCGAGGCTAACCTCTGCGCCCTCCTCGTGGAGGTGCACGAGCTGATCGCCGCTCGCGTCCAGTTCGGGCTTGTCAGGCAACGGCGTCACCTGCGCCATGAGAAGCGCAGGGTCTTCGTCCTCTGCCGCCACGAGGTGCGCCTCGCCGCCGCCCTCGTCCTTCATCTTCTTGCGGCACTCGCGAGCCCAGTGGCCGCTAATACCGCAGTAGCGGCAGTTGCCTGAGCGCTTGGGTCCAGTTTTTCCGCCGCCGGGACGGGTGACGCCCTTTCCGCGGTCGCCGTGGCCCTTTCCGCGCCCCTTCTTGTTGCCGTTGGCCCCCCCGCTGGAGGACCCGCCTTGATCACCGCGCCCCATCCGCGCGTTCCACTCCTCCAGAGTGAGCAGGAGCTTGCTGCCGCCGTCCTCCTCGGCGTCCAGCTCGTACCGCTCCTCGGCCGCCTTGAAGCGACCGATGATTTCCTCGATCGACGTCGTGTCCAGGTCGACCAAGTTGTCGATGGAGACCGCGAGCTGCGAGTACCTCTTGGGGACAATTCGCAGCCACTTCTGGATCACGCGCTTGTCGCTGATCGCGTCTCCGAGCTCGCCGAGGCGCGCACATAGCCCTGTGAGGCGCATGGCCAGATCATCAATGGACTCACCGGGTTTGTGGCGCAGCTGGTCGAACTCCCCCCGCAGGGTTTGGGCCTTTGCGTCTCGGACGCGCGCGGAGCCCGCGCGCATGGCGCGGATCGCCTCCCACAGGTCCTGGGAGGTCTGGTGCTTGCGCAGCATGGGCAGCATCTCAGGAGGCACCGATCGGAGGATGAACTCCATCGCGCCCTTGTCGTTGCGGTACCCGTACTCGTCGTCGAGATCCTCCGCGCCCAGGATCGCGCGCCACATCCCTCTCGCCTGCATCCCGACCTCCATGAGGAGGCTCCACTCGGCGTAGTTCGTGCGGGTCAATGGTGGCACGTTGGCGTGACCCGACACGACCGGAGCGAACTGCCTCGCCACCGCCAGCTCGCGCCCTTGGCCGACTGCGGACTTTGGCGAGCCTTTGCTGCCGTCGTCGTCGACGTCCCCCGCCTTCTTCTTGCCATCATCACCTGCCATCACAGGACCCAGCAACGCGGCTCTGATGCCACTTGTCAGACCTAACGAGAGAGCTCACACGAGAGAGAGGAAGACGATGATGTTTTTGTGCCGCACTGAACTTTGCAGCTTTTCTGTTCTTTTATTCAGAGATTACAACGCTAACTGAAAACCGAAAAACAAGCCATGCCCGGGTCGTGAGCACCGCCATCCCAGCGCTCCCCGCGCATTGCTCGCGCTGCGGCCATGACCGTCTACTTCGTGCCATCCCACGATCGGGTCAGAGCTGCGGAAGAATCTAACAAACTACGACCGAGACGCAGCTCGGTTTATTTCTGAAGAAAGCAAACTACTGTCGAAACTGACAGAGAAAAAACGAACACCTAAAGACTGACGAAACTGAAACTTTTCCAGCAGCTGTTAACTGACATTGTCGAGGATCCATGTCGCCCCCGACGTACATGAGCACTGTGTCCTACCGCCTCGCAAGGACACGCGCCTACGTAGTTGCCGCCGCCAAGTGCCTAGCAATGCTGCACCGTCTTAAGCCTGGCGGCCACCAGCACTTCCGCCATGTGGCCGTCCTTCCCGCCACGCCGAGATGGCGCGACTATGCTCGCAATGCTGTCGGACCTCCACGTCCTAGGACCAATCCGCCTTCCTGTGCGCCTACACACTCTCCCTCACAGTTGCCTCGACTTCCTTCTGGCCCTTCTCCCTGTGCTCCGCAACATGCGCTTTGCCCATGACTACGACCACGGTACCACCTCGGTGGCAGCGCCTCGCACCCAGCTGCTTCGGACATTGTGGCCTCGATGCACAACATGAACGCCAAGGGTCTCATGGGGTGCGTACACCAGCTGAGCTCATCGACCGCTTCCTCGGCTGCTGCTCCGCCGGATCTACGAGGAGCAGGGCCATGTCCTGCTCGCCACGCTCTGGCATGTCGTCAAGGAGAGCGCCCAGCTCTACACAGATATCATCATCTTGCTCGAAGCTTCTTCAACGTGGAGGACCCTGACACACGTCAGCACCTAGCTGCGCCTGCTCGTTTTCATCAAATATATTTAATCCAAGGATGGAATTTTTTTTGAGCTTATCCATGGATGGAGTTGGATTGGGTGTGCACTGCAGGAGATTGAGTTTGGTGCGGGTGGTGTTGTTTTTCTCGTTGCTAGGATGGGAGAGACCAATGTCCAATGACGTCTACAAGTATGAGCTCCTGGAATACGGGTAGAACAACAAGGCGGTCGAGTGTGGTGGTGCGGCTGGGGCCGCAGCGGAGAGGTCGTCACCAAGTAAGCATCAATTTTCGCCCGCCTGGTCTTTTTGTGCTTTATCGATATATGGTAATATCGACTACGTATTTTCCAGCAGGAGCTACGTCAGGAAGTAGAACGCCTGGTTTAGAGACTTCCTGCTCAAGCCTGAATTGCTTTGTGCAATCCAAGACTACGACTTTGAGCATGCATCCTTTACACCTCTCTGCATGGTATATATGCAGGTTAGTAGTTACTTAAAAGGTTTTTTTTGCTGTATTTTCCTTCTTTTTGTTCAGACTGGTTTGATCTTGGGATGCTATAATACGTACCACGTCCAGTTGTGGGAACATTGCAAAAATCATGATCTAAGAAATATGATGTTCTTAGTAAAAAAATATCTAATTATTGTCCGTTTATTTTACTTTGTTATGCTTCCACTCTTTTTGCAACTGCATTTCGGAATTTGTGGTTTTTGTAGCTCCACTTCTACAACTTATGACTGTTGTCACCGAATCCTCAACACAGGGCCTATGTTTCTCATTAACATCGCAGCAACCAGGCTGTTCCGGCCAATTCTTCCGAGCGATCATTTCCTCTGCCGAAATTTGTTGTATCCTTTACAAGTGGGTTCTAGCCTAAGAAATAATCTATTAAGCTCATCAGTTCAGCAGTCTTGCGAAATAGTACAGTGAACAAGAAGCTTGATGATTATTTCAATGGCGTTGTCCCTATTAGGCTAAGTCGAAGCACTAGCGGGACTGAAAAAACTCAGGTAACCATGTACGTAATCTCTTATTTAATTTTGTAATTTGCAGTATGGTATATTCTCTAGAGGATCTGCAGTTAAGCCATGGTAAAATATACTGATGTTTGTGTTTCTTTTCAAGATCATACGAATGCTTAACCCATTTGGTCCATTGTAGTATGGTATAATAACATTTACTGTAAAAGAATATCATAGAGCCTCATGGTCTCACGTCATGGCCGTGGCTACGCAGGGGCTATATATACATTTTCTTTCCTGAGGAATCACATGATGTTGAAATTGATGACGAAGAACAAGTAGGCTTCGGTAAGTAGTGTGCCATTGCTTTAGGACATACATGTAAAGAAAACACTTTGGATCGTGGTTCTCACAAGTTGAGGTTTTTGTTTTCATGTTGGGACTATCCTGATCTTATTCAACGTAGGGGGTATATATAGATTTTCCCCCTAAGGAATCACATCATGATGAACTTCCTGAAGTAGAACAACGATGCTTCGGTAAGTAGCATGCCAGTGCTTTAGGACATACATGTAAACAAAACACTCTGGATCGTGGTTCCCACAAGTTGAGATTTTTGTTGTCATTTTGGGACAATCCTGGTCTTATTCAACGCAGGGGGTATTTATACATGTTTTTTTCCTAAGGAATCACATGATGTTGAAATTAGTGAAGAAGAACAAGGAGGCTTGGGTAAGTATTGTGCCACTGTTTTAGGACATACATGTAAAGAAAACACACTATATCATGGTTCTCAGAAGTTGAGATTTTTGTTGTCATGTTAGGACAATCTTGGTCTTATTTACTTTTTGTTACAGATCATGATCTTATGGTTTGTGCCTGGAGCGACATGATTGTTCTTTGAGAATGACGATCTGCAACTCATTGTATGAAAGCATGTGTACTTGTATATTGTTCTAGGCTCAATGGCACGAGAAGAGCTATAGACCTTGTTCCAACACACAAAGTCCGCAACTTTTTGAATCTTGACACTAGCCGACCACGCGCTAATCACATCTGAACCCGCTTGCTCTTCATTATAAGACAGTTTCTTGCTTCCTATTGATATCTTTATATAGCCTTCTGCTTTTGGAAGAGGTACAACGGTTATTGATTTATTGTGTTCTATTTCTGACCCAACAATTTTAAAAGGCAAGGATAACAATGAAGATGTCTATAATGATTCTTCTATTCCATGTTTTGTTAGTCCCTTAATTTGGAGGTATAAATAACAACACATAGTTATAAATAACAACACATCATAAACAACAACACATTTGATAAACAACATCACTTTCTTGTAAATAACAACACATCGAAACAAAATCACAGTCATAAACACCAACACATAGTCATACATTTTGAGTTCACAAATTCATGACAAAGTTTAGAGATAATTTGCCCATACTTGTCAGATTTTATATGGGTACATGGTTATGTGGGTATGGATTATACAATACCATACCTGTACCTTTAGATTTCCCTATTTATATACTCATGGTTAACTTTTTGTCTCAAACCATTACCCTAATAAGGTTTTTACCCACAGGGTATGTGGATAATGGGTACCCATTGCCATTCCCTAAAATAGTAGGTTCAGGACATTAAATCCATCGAGTTTCGTGAATAAATGACATTCATGTATGGTCTTGTTTTTCTAAATAAAATAAAATCAGAGATTTAAATTCTTCAAAAGAAAGTTTTTATGGCACCAATTTTAGCTCTTTTTCTCATAATACCACGTACTTTATTTCTTATGGTGGCCGCACTCGGAGAAGGTGGTGCCGCTACGGTGAGTAGCAGGTCACGTCATCTTAGTGTTCGCTCTCGATGCAGCGGTGTGTACTCCTT
Source organism: Triticum aestivum (assembly GCF_018294505.1). Classification (NCBI taxonomy): domain Eukaryota; kingdom Viridiplantae; phylum Streptophyta; class Magnoliopsida; order Poales; family Poaceae; genus Triticum; species Triticum aestivum. The sequence continues at coordinate 512,886,336 of NC_057805.1, read as the reverse complement.
AGCACCGGAAATCAGCTTGGGATGACCTTGTCCTGGAGATCGGCAGCATGGCAGCAGGACTATGCTTGGTGCATCTCGGTTGAGGTAGACAACCATGCCCGACAACAAGAGCATCGTCCCTCCTCCTCGCCATGCCACACTGTTGTGCCTGAGGTTGTCCAACCCACATGCGAACGGGTTAGCTACCTAGCTAGCACCAATGGAGAGCTGCGAGCCCTTCTACACCTCTCGGCCAGATCCGGCTGCCCAAAATGATGCACCAGCGGGCGCGCTGGCTCGTTGCCAATGCGGCGGCGCGAGAGGTTATCAGGGAGAGAAAGAGGTGAACCTCATTGTGGAGAGGAGTGGAGCAAGCGGGCGAAACCATGGAACGGAGGGGTGGTGGGGAAAGGAAGGGTGGGCCTCGCCGTGGAGTAGAGGGGAGGTGCCAGGGAGAGATGGCGGCGACAATGTCGTGGCGGGGAGATGAGATGCATTGACACATGGTGGCTGGCTAGCTATGGAGAGAGAGCGGCGGGCGATCGTGCAGTGAGTGAGTCAGAGGAGTGGTTGCTTTTTCTCCCTTCAAGAAAAGGATAAAAAGAGCGGCTGCTATGTGGTGACATAAATGTCACATAGCCTAACAAGTCATTTTATAGAAAATACTAACCAAGGGATAGGTAGCCTACAATTTATAGCTCACTAAAATTGGATGCGACTTACATCGTACCATGCAAATGAAGTTGAAGACAACATTGCTCACACTATATAGAAATATCTTAAATGCATGAAGTAGATTTTAGTTTGTAACAAATAATCATTTGGATCATTGCTCTCTATGTAGTATGTACACATCGTTCTATTAGATTTTTTATCATCTTACATCCCAAGTGAATTGGATTTCAATTACATCTCCATTGTTATGGGCTATCATTTCTATACATGCAAAATTTTACATGCATTATATCTATGTATGCAACTGGCAAAGCATATATTCATCGTCCGGGCAACGCATGGGCATTCTACTAGTAAATATAGATGAACATACCCTTGATAAATGCAGAGTGGTTCGGGTGACCAGGAAGTAACTGGCTGGTCACTGACACACCACGGTCCGGGTTTTGACCCATCAGTAGTACTTATATTTCAGGATTAAAGAACCTATTGTAACATGTGATAAGTAGTCTAATTGACTTCCTTGTTGCTCGGTTATCGATATGCAGAGGATAATGGTCTAACCTATAGCCCAGATCATGTGCTAGCGACCAATGGGGCTAAGCAATGCACTACACACGCTGTTCTTGATGTTCTCTCATGTGGTGATGAGGTAAAGTTATCATCTTGTATATCACAATTTTTTAGGATAAACACTTTTCATTCTAGATTAGATAATACCATGAAAATAGCAGCACCAAGTGTTTATCCTGTAGTCCTTTTTTGTTGTTCCATGTTCTTAAAATTTAGCAAACTGCTTCATTTTCTTTTAAACTGCAATTTTTGTTTGGGTCTTCCATGCTTTGTCATTAACTCATGATGTGGATGATGCAGCGCCATGGATTAGTCCCTGCTGTAGGAGAGAGAGAAGATGAGAGGGAGAGAGAGAAGGAAGGAGAGGAGGGAGAAAGAGAGAGGAAAGAGTAGCTGGAGGTGCGTCGACCGGCGTCGGCATGTGCTGGCAAGGTTGGGCGGGACCGGGCGGTTGGCTGTGGCTCCGTGGTTTCAGATGGGGCACCGTGGGGAGCCAGGGAGGCGGCTTGGCCCAGCCATGGCGTTGGTGCTGCGGAGCGCCGCCTCGCGCTACTTCGTCGTCGACACTGCGGGCTTCGCCACCACCTACGCGATGCCGCCGCAGGGGGATCGGCAGCAGCCCCCCTCGCTGTAGGGGCCCAGCCAGCAGGTCGGGGCCAAGCTGGGGCCCTGCACCGAGTGCAGCGCCACCGGCACCAAGAAGTGCTCCGGGTGCAAGCGCATGCATATTGGTGCGCCCCCATCCCCCGCCCTCGTCCCCCTCCCTATTTCTTGGTATGACATGGTTGTGTGCGTCATGATCTTGCATTGCCGCCGAGTCCCTGCGGAATCGTGGCGCCCCCTTTCTGTAATTCGTTGCTTGATGCGTGCAATTGTGCCGGGATCCTCCACCGTTCTTGGCCCTACCCCCGGTGTCCATGAATGTTGATTGTGATTTCTGTCGTTTCTTGGATGCTTTGGGAAATTGGGTCTTACCTTACCCCTGTTGTCCATTATTGCAAAATTGTGATTTTGCTCTTGCTTCTTGGATGCTTGGGTAATTCGGTGTTTAGGTTCAGTGATTTTAGTGGTTCTTGAGGATCCAAGACATACATAGTAGATGGGAACCTCTGTTCTTGTGAGGTTATTGAGTGGTGATCATGCGGTTTGGTGTTTCGTGAGATAAGTGCCTTCTTGCGGGCCCCTTGCACCTTATTTGTGCGATTTGCTGCCTCGTCTTCTGCTATGCGTTTGCTCACTGTGTTTGTTCCTAGGTGAGCCTCTCTCTTTTTCCCATGCTCTTGACCTGCTCGATAAAATGCTTGTGTGGCTGCAAGCTATTTTCTGCCTTGGGTTAGATTCCTTTTGGTTTTTTGACAAACATGTGAATTACTCCTGAGTGAAAAAATGGAGGAGAAGAGGAGAGGAGGAATTACTTCGTATGTTTACGCAGCATGAAATTTCTAAAGTTAGTTTACAACTTGTTAGTCAATTTTGGTTGTCTTGCAAAGTAAAAAAAATCAAGTAAATAATTTGCTTATTCGCTAAGTAATTTGGTATTCTGTTCGTTGGGTCCATCTAATCACTTTCTCGTGCATCCAGGTCGGCACTGCTGTTGTCACCGGGCAGAATGGCCGACTGGCCATGGGCAGGCTCGGAGCCCTCTGCGAGCAGGTAACTGAATTTTCTGACCAAGGAGCTTTCTAAACCTGTAAAAAATCATTCTGACAGTTGCTGACCGGTAAATATGTGGAACAGTTTCAGGTGAAGAAGCTTAATTTCCAGGGGTATGAGGTGATTCTGTTCGCCTCCGGCGCCGTTGGCATCGGGAGGCAGAGGCTCAAGTACCGAAAGCTCATCAACAGCCATGTTGCAGAGAGTTTTTTCTCACAGCAGTTTACTGACGGTCATTGCCTCTGGTTATCGTCACTGCTTGTGTGCTGATAATTCTCCTTGCTTGAAGTTTTGCCGATCTGCAGAACCCACAGTTGGACCTGGATGGGAAGGCCTGCGCTGCCGTCGACCAGAGTGGCCTCATGGCTATCTACGATACACTGTTTAGCCAAGTGGGTTTGCTAACTGTTGTTCTTTCTTTTGTTGTTGTTGTTGTTGTTGTTGTTGAGGTTAACGGTTTCTGACATCAAACTTACCTTACCGCAACTTGATGTGACATTGTCTCAGCTTCTTGTTATAGATCGTGATTTCCAGGATCCAAGTTTTGGGCTCCAGCTTCATGAGACTGAATTTTGTTCAAGGTAAAACCAGCCAAGCCGGAAATTGCTACAATCCTAATTTCTTTTGCAATATATAGTTGAGAGGACTCGCCCCTGCTACTGTCACTATGGTTGCTATTGCCGATTATAAAAATTATATTCTTCTATGCTTTAGTGAAGTTGGGAGGAAAGTGTTGTGGAAAGGCAGAAGCTTTTGTAGTTGTGTTGTTCTTAATAATGGCATTGAAGGCCCAAAAACATAGATTTGGACAGGTTTTATCTATGTAAAAAACACAAAAGAAGAGCTGCATGATATTTGTTTCTCCTGGAGTTTCTTCTTATCAAATAATTCAAATCTAATTTACACTTCATAAAATATTACATGTCAGACTCTGAAACTTGTTGAAAACAATGTTTGTTTGCTTGTAGAAAAACAAAACAGTTTTCTGAACCCTGCTACTATCACTATGGTTGCTATTTTCATTTTTGTTGCAGAACAGTTCTCTCATGGTGTTTCTATTAGCTGCGAGGAACGTTGGGCTAGCTTTTGTCTTGAGTCTCTTAGGTGTTATTGAGAAGTTGTACTTGCCAGTGAGCTAAATGGCCCGTTGGAACAATGTGACTGCTTGTTTGACCTTTTAAAATGGTTTGGTGGTGCAGATAAGTTTGGTCACAGCCCATTGGATTTAGATTTTAGGAGCCGTGTGAAACAATTTCTTAGGTAGGTTTTCTTTTTCTTAGGCAGGGCATATAGGTAGCATGGGAAACAGTTTCTCGAGTAGGTTTATTTGTTTGTTATTATATTTGGGTACTTATTTTCTGATGTTTTTTAGGTTCTCTGTATAACATGGTAAAGTTGCTGGTATGATTTTGGAAGCAACACTGATTTTTTTCTGTCGACTTTGTGGACAGGCTAACAGTGAAAATTTTATTTGTAAAATATGGCGATCCCTATAGTGGTATTTCTGAAGCTTCGCTATGCTTGTTTTCCCACCAACAAGCAGTAATCCAATCACTGGTGCACCAGGTACTATATCATGTGAGAAAATCGAACTGCTCATTAATAAGACAGGATTTTCGCTCACATTTATCATGCTTCGCCACTCACAAATAAATACTTGGGCAATTGCTCTGTTTTATATTGCGAGCCTTAATTTGCGGTGGTAGTAGCATTGTTTGCGTTTATTTGAAAACCAGCACTGAATCACCATTATGCCTTATAGTTACAGTCGCTCTTTTTTATATTGTATTTGCTGTTAATATGGTATCTTCTAAACTATGTTACAGAATTTTCAGTTGTGTTTACACTACATTCTTTTATAAATTTACAGCGGCCATCCAGCAGGACGATGCTGACAGCCAAAGAAAGCTCCTTCCCCACCGCTGACAGCCGAAACCGCTCTTGTGCTCATCAAGGTCCCTTTCACCTCTCTAACCTCTGTGTTAACTCCGTCTGGTTCTAGGCCAATTAAGGTTTTTTGTTTTGTTTTTGCTTCCACTCTGTTTGATTTAAGCGTGGTGGTCAGATCCTCTTCAGATGTCCAGTTGAGACACCTACCCATTTCTTCTCTCTTTTTTCTCTTGAGAGGAGAGGAGAGGATGCTAACTAGCGAAGTACTATACTACTACATTTCAAACCATAATAAGGTCCTTCGGTAAAAACAAAACAAGATTTGCAGCGTCGCAGTAGCAAAATTCCAGCATCCACTAGCCACACAAAAAAGTATGAGAGGAATTCAAGGATTAGTTTATTATTAACCTATGTAGTGTATGCACTGGTAGTTGATGGAGTTTCAAGCAACAAGCATGGAGCACCTTCCTCTTTCTATCATGTCACTTACCTGATAATTTGGTAATTCTCTCTGTAATGTCATTCATATACCTGATAAAGCCAATTTCTTTGGGGCTCTCTGTCATTCATATGTTCAGTGATGCAATCTGAATTATTATGTAGAGGTTACTCCAGTCCTCACTATTCTTCTATTTGTCTCTGTTTAGTGTTTTACTTTTTTATCAGCGGCATAATAGATAACCATATCTACATTTGTCTCTATTTTTCTGTCAGGTTAGTCAATGTATAGGACTGCGCTTTTGTGTGTCCTTTCCTTCAAGCTGTCATTCAGGAGAAGAGAGGAGCGAGGCCTCGATCCAGACTCAGGAGGAGGAGGAGACGAGGAGCAACACCTGTTTTTATTGTCCGTCAAGCCCCATTATACTTTGCGGTTCCAGCCACCTGATCACTAACCTGAATGAGTAAGTAGACCATTATATATGATGGTGTTGCTTCCTTTTGTGATCATGTATCTATGTTAGATCCGGTGAGAAAAGGCGGCTTCCAAGCAGAGGATGCGGCAGTGTTGGCCACGTTTGGTTTTCATAAGCTAATAATCTATCCCTTCCTATCTACTTCCTTTGTGTACCACATTGTAACTAATCATCTATGTACCAATAGTAAAGACTTGGGTGTCTGAATATTCTCACAATAGTTTTCTCCCTCTCGCCCTTTGCGCCATTGGCGCAACGAGTCATCTAGTATTCATAACAGACACGTTCTCATCGGGATCGGGAGCACCAAAACTAACATTGATTTCAGTCCCTGTCACACATTGCACATAACTAAACTGGGAGTTGGTGGCGCGTGAGGATAAACCCAGCCCCGAAATTTCCAACCAATCAAGGGGAGCACTAAAGTGGTGGGAAGACCGGCTGCGGTCATCGAACATTGTCGGTGGTGTCGGCACCCTTGACGCTCGATCAACTACATCGATCATGTTATCACAACCTAGACTAGGAGACTGAACACTTTCATGTTAATTCGGCAAGGAGATGAGTATAGAGAGAAAAAGAAATGGATGAGTATAGGAGCAGGGAGATCGGAGCGTGGAAGATTGTGCGCTACTAAAAGTGAAGGCCAACCACTAGTTGAACCAGAGCCGTTGGTCTTGCTTTTTTTTTTTTGAGGGGTAGCCGTTGGTCTTGCTGAAAGCGAAGCGATATCATCTGCTAACTGCTGTGTTTGGCATCGTTTTTCTACAGGTTGGGAAAGTGGAGGTAATGACACATGCACCACGTAATAACAAGGAAATGGTTTGAATCTATGAGTATTTCTGTTTTACTTAACATGGGTATTTTTGATCATTGTTTCTTGCCACTGTACTGCACGGTTTGTGGCTGGGGTGTATCGGTGTGGTAATGTTCAACAGGCCTGGGCTGATATTGAATCAATCAGTCAAGATAAAATGGTTGACGTATATGAACTTTCTTAAGACAGTTGCCACGCTCCATCATATATTAATAGCACACATAGCACGGTCTTTTGTATATGAAATGAACTCGGGATCGCTCAAGTCTTTTTCTCTCTTCACACGGGCACCAAGGCCAAAGTTGCCAATCCCAGGGCGAACAAGCATATATAAACAAAAGTATAAACTAAGAGTACCACACACAGGCTAAGCCTCCCACTACAAGTATAAACTAGTCCAGGCATTCTGTGCAATGGACACATTTCACTATACTCACATAACCAGCATGTCATATAATAAATGCACAGAGACCGAGGGAAGCAATTAACTTTGTCCATACATGCCACCACCTGATACTAAAGCACAGTAGTACATCCTTAGTTGCTGCTCCAACATACTTCAGCTTAGTCAGTACACCAAATTTAACTACTGCTCCAGTGCATAAATTAAACATCCACTACACTATACTAGTTAATAAGTGCATACATGCCACATGATAACATAGATACGATAATCATAGTTTCCAACAGACAGTTCTCACAGCCACTACACCACCAGCATCTAAACCAAGTTTAGACTCTCCAGATGATCAGCAATGGCCCTCTTATAGCTGGCCTTGAAGGTCGACAGAAGAGACCACGCAACCTCCACTTCCATTTCACATGAGAGAACCTCTACAATCTCCCGGCTTCTACCCTTTTTCTTGGGCAGAAAATCAGCCTCAAGCTTCACCGTATGTTTCCTTATCTTCTCTTTGACTTTTTCTTTCTTCCCTTTGATACGCACTGCCTCTATCGATACTTTCAGATTAGTGACACAAAGCTCATCCAAAGGAGCAACCTCAACGCAAACAACGCGCCGCGAAAACTTCACGTGACCATCGCCATCAACAGGCAGTTTGCCATCACGACAATCAAGTAGCATCACGGACTTCTCAGGAATACCGGACGTCTCAGCCTTGAATACACCGCGATAGCCATGCGGCCACGTCCCTCCAATGAGTTTCACGCTCACTGTGGCCTCCACTGAGTCAACCAAGTGGCCACAAGTAAACTTCAGTGTGCTGAGCTTGCTGGTCCAAGACCTATCAAACAAACAGGATCTCCATGGGCCATTACTGCTGTAACAGCCTGCCAGAAAGGCTAGGTCTTTGTCTTCAGATTCCTTCTGACCTTTCACCTTAAGATGAACTTCAAAGTACACAGGATGAACAGACACCACAACACCCCGGGTAGGACCCGTTAGTGCCAGATATGGATCCTGCATGCAACATGTAACTAAATAAATAATTACAACATTTCATTCATCGTTAATAATAAGACTCGAAGACTGAGTGGAATATGACTCGAAGACTGAGTAGAATATGACAACTATACTTGATATAGAGTTAGTACACGGATACACACAATTCTGTAACCAATGATTAGCAGAATTTGACCAAGAGCAAACATTGCTTAAATCATCAATCAAGAACCTTAAAGGGTAAAAAAACTAATCTAAACAAACAATAATAAACTAACTAATGACAAAGAAGAGATGAATATTAATAAGCATCACAAAACAGAAGTGACAAAACGGTGTATATAGTGAATGAAGGTGCATCATTTCAGGTGGATAGCACAAAATATGGGAGAAAATAATACTGACTCCGTCCCATAATATAAGAGCGTGTTTGACACTAGTATGGGACGGAGGGAGTAGATTGGAAGCACCCATATTGTTCAGGTTGTTGAGGTGTATACTAGACATCTTAAAGCCGATTCACAAGCAATGATAAACCACTTTCAAGTAAGAAATAAGAAGAGTACAGAAAAGAAAACTATCAAGTATGTAAAAAATAACATTGCACAAACAGATTAAGCTATCGTTCAACGGTATGCTATCCTAGGAGCAGATGTAAAGAGCATGGAATTCCTGAGATAACACTCCCTCTAATGAAATATGAGAGTTTATAGTGATCTCACTCTTATATTTCTTTACAAAGGGAGTACTACTCATCAGTGCCCAGGCTGGAGACAGAGGGAGCTGTTCTCTCTAGCAACACAGCCAGTAATGGATCCATACCTAATACTGTAAGTTTAAAGTGTTTCTCTCGAATTGATGTTTACAAACAGTATAATTACCAAGGATAAACATTGTTTTAGTCACTACTCTACGGTTGAGAGAGTTTGTCCATGGATACACAACTCATTTATCAAGTGGAACTTAATAGCTGACACAAAAAGTAAACTATGATGAGCAGAATTTGACAAAGGCAAAGCTAATAATTTAGAAACATACTTGAATAATCAAGAACTTTAAAGGGTGAAAAAACTAATTTAAACAAACAATAATAAGTTATTAATGCCAAAGAAAATTATGTGTATTTCACTTAAAGCATGAATTCGTCGCACAAGTACAAAACAATACAGCAACTCAATGCCGATGAACTTAATAAGATTATGTGTATTTCATCTTAATGAAGCCAAAAAGATTATACGAGTTAATATTATACCAAAAATCAGAGCAACTACATGTTTATTTCATCTTAGCAATATGTTTATTTGATATTATTACAGCCTACAAAAAAAGTTATTAATTTAAGTTTATATCTCCTAAACAATAGCATAATGATAGGGTTCATGGATGAAAGTAAACGAACCATTGTGGTAATGATTTGGCAGTTATCCCTTTCACGATGGAAGATAACATTTCGGTTGTGGTCAACGACGTCACGGACCGCAACCATACCGTAGACATGCAAGGGCCACACCAACCCTCCCGTTGTCTCCTCGACTTTGACGGAAAAAATCTGTATAGTGGACTGGACGCCGGCAAACTTGCAGCCATGATCAGTGAAAGCCATGGGAGGGATCATTGCTGAAATTTTGATTTTACAAATTAGTCTCACTTAATTAAATCCTTACATAATTTGCTGCACACGATCAGCAAGCAATTAGATTGGAAATTATGAGATAAAAGGTCTAAGTTTACATTTCAGTCAACACCTATACCAAACCAAAACAACCAGAAAAAGCAAAAAGGTCAAGCACACACATGGTGTGGCATGACCGCATGAGGACGCAGCTAGCCAAAGCATTGATCCTGAAGGGAGGTAACTACTCAAAAGTATACAAATATTGATGTTGGAGCAGCTAAGTTTGAAAAGATGTGCTGTGCTGCTGGAGGGCATGGTGTATGCTAGAGGCATCAAACATGAATTATTTAGTGAAGTTCCTTGTATGGAGGATACCATTCCATTTCGTACATACAGGCTCACTTCTATAATTTGGATGGTTCTATGTTTGTTACTTGTATATTTTATATATACAATTGCTTTTGTGTTTTGCAAATTTCATTACAGGTTGTAGATTGGCAAGCATATTGAAAGCAATAATGGTAATTCATGGGAAGTGGTACTGGTAATTCGTGGGATATGGTTTATTAGCCTAAGAAATCACCTTGGCCGATTATTGGCCTAACAAGCTCTTTTTGATACAAATATGCAAGTCCAAAGGATGGTTTTTGTTTTATCAGTTTCATTAAAATGACAGGAGTTTAGAAATCATTAATGCTTGGCACAGAGCTATTAGCAAAACACTGTATGTACAAACTGTTACATGATATGTGTGATATATCAAGACCATGGCAACTTTGATTGAAAAGGATCTGTTGAAATTTCCCAAACTGGCTATATGAGTGGTATGAGCAAAGTAGGTGGAACAAAAACATACACACCATTTACATTCAGACTTGGTCCTTATTAGCATTAAGTGGTATGCATTGAATGTGACTACATATAAGTATAGGGTCATGCACTGCCATGATCAGCTATGGTAGGTGAAATTTCTATTATGTGAAGCTGAGCAGAGGTAAGAACAAAGTAGGAAAAGACACGCTATTACCTATCAGTTAATGGTTATGGGGGTGTTCGGACAGTTAGCTATTGTCTTTGCACGTCGGATAATACTATTGATAGCAGTAAGCATTTTTTTATCCCCATAGTAGCTAAATATCATGAGGGTACCTATAAGTTGGAATCCTACAGCTGCCACCCATGGCTAATTTTAAATAGTAACTCAGAGTTATCCATAGCCGCTAAACATCATGAGGGTACCTATAAGTTGGTATCCTACAACTGGCACCCACGGCTAATTTAAATAGTAATCCCTCCGTCCCATAATATAAGAGCGTTTTTGGGACGGGGGGAGTAATTCAGAGTTAACTTTGCTATTATGGGTGGGATTTCTGTTATTGTTTCTAGGGCATGAATGTTTGTTTCCTATTTAAGCCCATGGTGTTAATGTATGTTTGGAAGGAAGACTTTTTCATCTTCCTATTTTATTTTATTTTAATGATGATATCTTCTCCACAAAAGATTCCTTGGAAGAGATTGCAAAATTTAACGAGAAAAGGTCATCTTAATTTCACAACTATGGTGTTGACTGAGCTTACATGACATCCAATTGTCTTTAAATTTTGTATTAAACATGATGTTGTGAGATTTGTTTTCTACTGTGCATGCCGTAAAGGGGCAAATATTCAATTCTGTTGCCATACATTCACTAAATATATGACCATGGTGAAATCTCTTGCTCGGACCGTTTAAGAATATTACAGTCTTGTCATAATTCAAGGTAAAGGTAAATCACATTGCAAGGAAACATCTTTGACTGAATAAACACTTGATGACATGGTTTACAAGTCACTTTCAGAATGGATTGTTCACTTTTACAACTTATTTACAATGTGGTGGTTTCTTTTTGTTTCACCATATTTTTTAGGTGCAGATTTCTCTATCGATGTTGAAGCTAGGTACCTACTTCGCTAATTATTCTGTTCATTCTGCAAGCTATTACTTTTAATTCAAAGGATGTTTAGAATTACTCCCAAATGACTGAACTTGGTTCTATATGACCGATCAAATTTACACACAGACCTCAATCATAGTAAATCTTGAAGGATGCCTAATAAAATAATCAAATGGAGAAGGCCAGCAAAGAATTAGGTCGGAGGCTACTTACTGATGTCCTCGTAGCGGGAACCGTTCTTGCCGAACATCTGCTCCCAGAACACACGGTAGAGGCCTGCTTCGTACGCGTTTATGTCGGTGCGGGACTCCTCAGGCTCGGACTCCATCTCCTTCTTCCTCCTCGCCAAGAATTCCGCCGCCGCCTTCTCACAGCGCACCCCCGGCCTCGGCTGATACGCCGCCAGCTCCTCCTTTGACATCCTGGTCGCCATCGCCCTTCCCTTCCTCCGCTTCGATTCTCCTGACCTCCGCCGCCGATCTACTCTATGAGCGAAGAAGAAAACCCTAGATCGATGGCTGCGGCTGGGCAAGAGGTCAGGATGGAGGTGAAGAAGAATAGGTGGCCTTTTTGCTTGGGCCAACCAACCCTCTCGTTTAGAAGTTTTTTCTTGATAGGAAAGGGGCGACGTGAGAGATAGAGTCCGTCCCTGACACCACCCATAGAGCTAAGCTGCTGGGCCGGCAGCCCGGTTCGAGCCCTCCGCTCCTCACCACGTCCCGATTTTCATATTTCTCAAACAAACGAAAAAACGTCCCGATTTTCTTTTGTACCATTTCTTTCGGTTTTCCTTGTCTTTCAGTTTTCCAGCTGGTTTTACCGCAGCACCGGCTGCCGACCGCAAGGTACGTCCGTGCGTTGCTAGTTTGCTACAAGCTTGTAACGCATAAATGAATCAAACAAATAATCATTTTCAAAAAAAAAATCAAACAAATAAGGATGTGGCTAGCGAGCGCTCAGGCGCCTACTCGTGTGATCTACCGCTCCTACCATATATGGAAAATACAATTGATTTCTTCTCACATACTTCTGAAAAAGGAAATACCCTAGTCCCTTGGCATCACCTTCCCTCGTAACCCACGTGATCCCGCTATATTAGCAAAGAAATCATCCAAGATCTGGTGTCTACGTGCATTTATTTGGAGTTCAAAAAGTCTTAAAAGCCATAACTTTTGATTCAAGCATCAGAATCCAGTTCCGTTTTCACCGTTGGATTTCTCATGACAAGTTCTTCAAAACTAAATCCCATAGGAATAGGTTTCGTCAAACTTAAGTGCAACTTTTGGTGTGATGGAGGCAACTATATTGCTATAAGGAAGCAACTTTATAGTTTTGGCCTAGTAGGATTGAAAGTGCAACTATCCCTGGGTGGTTTTGGTAATTATTAACAACATATAGCTTATTGAACTAATGTTATTTCAAGATGAATATTTCAGAAAGTTCAATGATTGGCATGGCATGGATTAAAAATGTGGACCCCTCAAAATGCTAAGGACAAAAGATTGGCTCAAGCTCTAAAGCTCAAGACTCTAAATTTTACTTTTAGTCATCCAAGATCATATTGAGTCCATAAGAAAAGTCAATACTATTAAAAGGGGATGAGGTGTTGCTTAATGGTTTACACTACAAGAAATATGTCAACTAGTGACCTTCTGTCAGTGACCCTAGAAGAATTGGTCATAGATCTACGACCATTTGAGACCAATTGGTCAAAAGCTGCTCGGGGGGCTCCAAACCCTCAACTATATCAACCATTTTGGCCATAAAGATCGTAATTTCCTTACACAAAATGGTCATAAAGCAGACAACACTGATCCGCTGCCTTATTTCTTGCTGATCATGACCAGATGGTCATAACCTTGTAAATTGTGGTAGATTGCTATGACTAGGCGCCACCTCATCAGTTTTGCCTATGTGTCATGTCCATGTGTCAATTTCTGCCCTAGGTTGTGAAGCAACCTATATTTCTGTCATTTCCAAAATTCCCCAAAAAATTGGGCATTCTTTACTATCCAAATCATTGCCTCATGACAATATTCAACTCCATTTGCCTGGTAAATCTTCCTCGGCAAATTTCCAAAGTTTTTGTTCAACTCGAACTGTTGTGAAGGAAGTACTAGTTAGGCATAACCTAATGAGCTGAATTTTTGCCGCATCTTCTATATTCCCAAATCATAGCTCTCCACAAAATTTGAGCCCCATCTAACAATACATGTGAGTGTGACTTCAACATTCATATTTCTGTCCAGTTTGGTACGTTGCAAAGCAAGTGACACCTAGGCTCCTCCATTTGAGCTGCAAATTTTTCAAGATAGTGTCCTTAGTAGATGATCATCCTCGGCCAAAACTCAGGCCCATTGGCCATGTGCATTCCCCGTACCACTAATCAAACACTTGGGTGCTAATTCATGTTTGAGCATTGTTCGGTCTCCTCGTGAGATTCTTCTTTTGTTATTTTCTTCCAAGCATCTACCTGGCGAGTGCCAAACCTACTAGACATGCCTAGGCTTCCCAGAACGCATGGCAACGCCACGGTCACGCGGTGACCACGCGGCGGGCATGCAAAGTCTACGCGCTTTGGAGTTGAGGCCCTGGGCCACCGTCCAAATCTCAACGTATCACCATCAAACCATGTATTTATGCTTAAATAGATACTTATGTACCTAAAAATGATTTTTGGAAAAAATAAAGAGCAAACTATAAGGCAGCTGCAGTTCAAGTTTGACCCGCTTCCTACTGAATCGGCGGAAAATTGTCTTCGTGTTGCCTCACCTTGCTAGTGCGTTCAGTTTCGACAGCAAAATTCAATTTCGATAGCAAAATTCAGTTTCGACAGTTAAGTTCAGTTTCGACAGTTAAGTTCAATTTCGACAGTTAAGTTCAGAGATGAGCGGCTGATGTATTTTACATCTAGCACGTTGTGGTTATGTATTTTACGTCATGTATTGGAGATGCTATTAGAATTCCATTCAGGTTAACGTTGTTCGTTGTCTCTCTTGTCCTGCTTCAGCCTCGGCGTCGTAGAACTCACCAGAGCTGCTCCAACGATGAAACCCTCCATCACAGCGGAGCAGTACCTCGGGCTCCATCTCCAGACGCCTAAGATCTTCTTCCCCTCCTCCGACAGCAAAGTCAGCCGAAGCATCCTCACCGGCCAACCCAATCACGCTGAGATCGACATGGCTTTGCCAAAGAGGTTGTACACTTGTTGCATCTCTTTTTTACTCTACATGTTATATATATATTGTCCACTGAGCACACGGATTTGTTCCTTTAGTGTCTCCTTGAAAGAAAAAACGTAGGAATTTTAATTTTCACTTGTCCTCCTTTTCAAATTCCTATTCATGAAGCACAAGACTAAGAGATAGTAGCATAATAACATTATAACCGTACATTTTCTTGTGGTTTGATTTAATCTCATCATGCTTCTTTGCATCCTGTGATCTTTCAATTGTTGTGAATCAAACACCCAGATTGGCAGAAATCCTGTGTTTTTAAATTCTCTGTTTTGCACGTGCATTCCTATCCTGTTCCTGTCTATTTCCTATCCCTGCATTGTTGCAATCCTCCAATTCAAACGAGCCCTTACAGAATTACTTCTTTTACAGATAGTTGTCAAAGAAAACCTTGCGTGGTTTGTCCCGCTCCTGCTGCGCCGTCGTCCACCCCAGCTCAGCTGCTCCAACGACAGAAGGGTCCAGCACAGCAGGGATCCGGCCTCCAGACTGTCTTTCGCCGCCTCAGATCTTCTTCCCCGCCGCTGGCAGCCATGAAAACTGCATTACCATCATCAACCGAGCAGATGACCTCGAGGACTACACGGGTCCGCAAGAGAGGTCGCACTCTTTCGTGTCTGCTTACGTTATGCATCGCTTAATATTACATGCTACTTTATTGTCCTGTTCACCGATTAGACTCTGAGTCAGCTCCAAACTAATGGTCAAACTTGAGTTTTTAAATGGTTGTGGGGTACATATCGGGGCCGCTATCAATAGTATCTATCTACTATCTGGTTAATCTCCGGTGTCTACTATGAGTTTCATGTTGGGTGGGAAACAAACAGTAAAGAAGCCATTATCTGTATTTTTTAACTGAAGCCATTATCTGCCTGTTATTATTGGTTTTGGGTCTATTCACAGGTTGCTGCCATCACTCTGGATTTCTGCATGCACTCCTTACATAATCTCACTATTTTTTATTTCTATGCATGACAGTTATTGTAAACAATGGAACTGAACATGTAGAGCAAAAGAGACGAGCCTTGCGTGGCCATAAAATTTCATGCAGACGTCGCTCCATGGTAGGCACAAAGGCAGCCCCCTCCACGCATTTCGGATTGTAATCGAGAGGAAGATATCTGTTCTGAGGGGGATTCAGAAGGAGAAGACAACTCCTATTTACCCCCTGAGGTCTTCGCTCTAACTTGGCATGCTGATGTTGGTTATATCATGCATATGGTGTCTTGCATTGCTTACTTTATACATCAAATATGTCATTTGCTTAGTTTAGACATCCTTTGTGCGAATGCCATCTGTTTAGTTTATTCATCATTTATGTGAATTATGCAACGCCATCTTATTTAGCCAGGCATCATATATGTGAATTTTGCAATGCCATCCTGCTTAGCCAGTCATCTTATATGTAAATTATATCAGGCCATCTTTTTTTTCGTTACATATTACATTTGTCAACAATGTTAGTACATTCAACTGCTCTTCGTGTGCATCAGCCATTTGACACGGTGATGGCAAATTCTGGAGTGAAAACAAGGTCTTCAGAGCAGACTATGCTATCTGACGAAGTGCATATCTCGCTGGTTACGGATAGCTCCTCAGAGGAGGATTCAGAGACACATGACCAGTCCTATTCCCCCCCCCCCCGAGGTGTATGCTCTAACTTGGCAGGGTTATGTTGCTCATATCGTGCGTATGGTGTCTCGCATTGCTATGTCATTTGATTAGTTTAGACATGCTTTGTGTGAATGCCACCTGTTCAGTGTCTAATATATGTGAATTATGCATTGCCATCTTGTTGCAAGACATTATATATGTGAATTATATAATGCTATCTCGTTGCAAAGGCATTATATATGTGAATTATGCAACGCCATGCTGTTTAGCCAATCATCATGTATGTGAATTATATCATGCTATCATTTTTTTGTATTACGTGTTCCATTTGTCGACAACGTTTGTATATTCAACTACTCTTCCTGTGCATCAGCCATTTGAAGCGGTGATGGAAATATCTGGAGTGAAAAAAGGTATTCAGAGCAGACAATGCTACCTGCTGAAGCAGACATCTTGCTGGTTACAGAGAGCTCCTCAGAGGAGGATTCAGAGACTGATGACCAGTCCTATTTCCCCCCGAGGTCTATACTCAAACTTGGCAGGGTTATATTACCCATGTCATGCATGTTGTCTTGCATTGCTTAGTTTTTACATCATATATGGATTGCCATCTGCTTACTTACTTACTTGCTAATTTCAGTTTCAAAATGCTATGCTTACACTAGGCATGATTATGTTGAGATAGCATGAAATAGATGCTTTGTCTATCCATGCTTCCGAAGTTAACGCATGCTTCTACTTCTTTTTGTACTTGTTATATTGTAAGACCATTGTTTGCATTTAAACATAGTCATCATGCTTCCTACATTTCATATGTGTATATATATTACATATAATGCAAGTCCACACCTTTCAGATTTCTTTGTTTCCAATGGTACAATCGGGTTGCCAAATTAGTTGATGGTACAAAGCATTTTATTTCTTGCATAAGCTTCTAAAGTAGTGATTATTCCATGCTTTGAAAGCTAACTACACATGCTTCTACTTTGTAGCTAGTTTGCTTCCATTGTTCCCACTTTCGTACCATGTCAGTGAAATTGTAATATACACACTGCCCTTTTGCTCTAACAAGGTCCTAATTTTTTTTTCACATATATGTCTTGATTCCTCTCAATTAGTATGACATTATCAACAACACACAACTATTTTTAAGCTCTATAATTGTCTTGAGGGTGTCCTTGTCCATTATCAAAGCAATTATATCAACGAGGTGTTTAATTGGCTTGCTACTTTCCATTGTTTCCTCCCTTAACTATTTTTGTTCTTCTGAAGGTTTTTTTTTTTTGCAAAGACTTCCGAAGGGTTTTTCGACTTTGGCTTCCCACGGCCACGAGGCATCGGAACTTGAATTGAACCATCAGGTATTCATAGCATTTTCTTCACAAAATATCGGCCTCTTCTTCGTGTTTCTGAATTTTTTAAGTGTCCTCTCCTCCATATTATCACTGTCAGAGATAAAACTGCTATCACCGGAACTTTCTCTCTGGTTAATATTCTCGCTGTCACATGCGTCCACAAATCTATGGCGGTATCTTCTCTTAAATTTCTTATCCTTATTGTTCGACTGATCAGTTTCTGATCTAGCATAATTAGAACTTTTCTTAAACTGCCTTTGTACTCTGATTCATCAGATTCAGAGCTTGTTGCCTATTCCTTTTGTTTCTCATATGTGGATTGAAATATTGACTGCCATACGACAACTCTGTTTGCTTTCCGCTCGTCATTATACTGCCATGTTTACTCCTTTTTCTCGTTAATTCATTACCATGCTTACCTAATTGCATTTAACTCCTTTTCCTTATAGTGAGAGCTCTTTGTTCAGAATCTGTATTTTCAATAGCAACTTGTTTTAGCATACTTACTTCCTTTTGAAAACGAAGAGATGTCCGTATACGCAACTCATTTGCAAATGCTAGTTTCTCCATCTGAGATACCTGGAAGAGGTTGATTATTTAATAGAATTAAACTATACCAGTTCTCCAGCTTAAAAATCGGGTGAAATGCTAGAACAGTACAACAAGCACTTTCACTAATAGAACAAACACCCCAAGCATGTAGATAACAAAAATATCACTTTTTAATCTACTGCTTCCATTCTTTCCAGGTTAATCCGAACCTCTCTTACAATGAAGTAAACCAACACCTCTCATCTGACACTAAGATATGTAGCTACCAGCCTACGACCTCCATGCCATTTTGTGGAGATTGCCAACCACGACGGCTATGAAAAAACAGAGCATAACGTAGAAGAAAAATAGACGAGCAAAGGATACTAAAGTTTGAAACTTCTTACAGAAGATGCAGCATACGGGGCAAAATGCGTATGCTTACTGACCAAGAGGATCTTGCTAGCTCCTTTTCTCCCAAGAGGAAAAGAGGATCCAGGATCTCGATGTACTCTTGCGGCGGCGGCAACGGAGATGAGAGCTGTATCCAGTGAAGATTGCGATGTGATGGCGTGCAAGTCCATCAATGACTACTACCAAATTGAATTAGAGCATCTCTAGCAGACCCCGTATAATGCCGACCTGCAAACTGTGTTTATCGTTCGCTGTAGATGAGATTTGCGGGTTGATTTCGTGCGCTACAGATCAGACCCCGTATATGAAACTGTAGATTTAAGAAAAAGCATTCGCGGAAGAAACTTGCAACGACATTGATCATACATTAGTTCATCTACATACTACATTGATCATAATAGTTCATCTACATTGATCATACATTAGTTCATCTACATACTACATTGATCATACATAGTTCATCTACATTGATCATACTAGTGGGGGAACCGCGGGCCCGAGCCTAGCTACCAAAAACTGACGAGCTCGCGGCGGCGGCGACGCGGCGGAGGAGTCGGAGGAGCTCAGTCCTCGTCGGAGGAGCCGAGGTCGATGAAGAACTTGGCCTGCTTTGCCTTCATGAAGCGCGGGTCCGCCTCCTTGGAAGCGTGCGCCTGCGACGCCGTGACGCCCGTCTGCAGGAACATCTGCTCGTACTCGAGCTCGCAGCGGCGGAGCGCTTCGGCCTCCTCCTGCTCCCTCGCCAACCGCTCCATGACGACGCGCTCTAGGTGCTCCTCCTGCCCCAGTGGGAGGTAGTCCTCGGGGCCGATCACTCCTCGACGCATCGGCGCGTCGGCCTCGAGCTTGACGGCGAGCGGCCCGAGCTCCTCCGACTCTCTCTTCACCGGAGTGAGCCGCGAGCTCGAAGCGCCCGTGGACGAGCTCCCCGCGGCAGAAGAGCTGGAGGAGGCGTGGCGGCGGTTGGCAAGCTCGCGCTCGAACTCGTCCAGCTCGCGGCGTGAACGCCGGCGGCGGCCGGCTACCGCGGTTAAGCCACCTCTGCGTGCCCCGCTTGCGTGCGGCGGCGCTCCGCGTCATCCCCAGAGCTCCCGTAGCTATCCATGAATTTTTCAGGCTCGCCGGCGGCGAGAAATTGGACGGAGGAGGAGGGGAATCGCGCCCAGAGCGGCGGCGGAGGCGGATAGGGTTTCACCCGTATGCGCGGTGAAACCGCATATATATAGCGGTGCGGAGAGAGTTTTTGGACCGCGGTAAATTTGTCTATTCTAGCCAGAAAAACGTTGCGAACCCGTATACTCCGAAATTATACGGGTTCGGCCCTTTTACGGGGTCTGCTAAAGATGATCTTAGTGGGCCACATGCCATCATGTAGTCATACATTATCGCGTCTATACGGTATGAAATGTGTACCCATACATAATGGAATATACGAGTTGGGTTGACTACAGTATAAGGACGTCCGAATTTCATAACCATCTAACGGCAGACAGATACCCGGTAGAAACCGGCACGGCTAGAAAAACCACTCTCTAAGCTAGGAGCAGTCTAGTCTACAGGATTCGCCACTGAATGAATAAACAATTCAAATTGAGATAAAATAGTGAAACCCATCAGGAAACACAGACAAGTGGTCATGTAGCCTTCTAGAACATTATTACAGATGGATAGAATGTTCAAACTAGTGACGATTTCAGATAACTGGGCTTCCATCCTTCCAGAATACTATTACAGACCAGAGAGACCGACATTAAAACTACTACTACTTGAATTCAGATCAGCACTATTGGTCCTGTAGCATTGCAGATACTCGATTACAGAGCGATAACCACTAGTGGTCCTGTAGCCTTGCAGATATTACAGAAGGACAGAATGAGAGATCAACTACTGGAATTTTTCAGATAGCATCTAGTTGCAGAATATGGCAGAGAGAGAACAACAAGGGAGGGATACAACTAGTTGGATTCAGATCCGTGAAGAAACCCAGAAGCAACACAAGACTCTCCAGACTAGTTGCAGGCGGACCTCAGACATCGACCAAGCTGTCGTTCGCGTCAAAGGTTCGTGGCTCGCGAACATCTACCCCAGGATGCGTCCTCCCTTGCAACCCTCGAGGTATTTTGCCATTCAGCAGAACATCCTCCTTCCTCATAAGAAACATAAGCACACTGTCGTCTCGGCCGATAAGATCACCGAAGCTTGGGATACCATTTGCCAAACAATACTCAGCGAACTCCTGCATGTTGAGCACTCCATTGCGCTTGCCGGTTTTGAGGGCAAACTCGCTCAGGTTGCCCCAACAACCAATCCAGTCCCAGAATATAGCAGGCAATGGGGTAGATTTCTTAGGATCAGCAATAAACCTCTCCAAGACGACAATGAACACGGGGCCAAACCGTAGCGCCTCGCAGAAGATGACGACGGCGCGAAGCAAAGCCCGGCTCAAGGCCACCTTGTCGTGCATGTTCTCGGGGTATGTGGCGAACGTGAAAAACATGTCCTCTAAGCAGAGAGACCCTCCAATGGTAGACCTGTGTGAGAGGGAGGAACCCACGCAAGTGAGTAATAAAGCGCACGGCACACAACGAAGGAACTGAATTAATTTGGGAATTAATGAAACACAAGTCACATAGATAGCTAGATGGAACTGAATTAATTTGGGAATGAATGGAACACAAGCAGTCACATAGTACTAGATAGCTAGATGGAACTGAATTTGGGATGGAACACAAGTCACACAGATAGATGGAATCGAATTTGGGATAGAACACGAGTGAGGCAAACTACCAGTGAAGATGTTGACCGGTGATCCCCATGCTTTCTGCCTGGAAGTAGTTGGGCACAAACTGGTCACTGCACCTATACCAGCTTGACCACACGCCGTCTTGGCTGAGCCTCCTGAAGGCGACCAGGTACAGATCATAATCCCGCACCAGGAACTGCACGACAAGGTTGCTCTTGCCCGAGTGCACGAGCTCAATGACATGGAAGGAGTGCCCTGAATATGGATCCAGCTGGGGGCTCTGTTGGGTGCGGCTCCTGGGGTTGGCTGGATTGTACCTTGGCGTGATGGGCCTGTTGCAGTACCTGCCGGGGCCTCTCTTGAGACCTCTCTTGTAGCGCCGCTTCATGAAGCGCTTGTATCGCTTGGCGAGTTTGCCATCATCGTTGCATACGTCAAATCTGATAACGGGGATGTCCTGCGCATCATGTGGGCAAGAAGAAGAAGAAGATGAAGTAAGATCATTAGTACTAGTGCAGAAGCAAACAAGCAAATTGAAAACCGGGTGCAGAACTAGTAGATGCTTTCGGGGCCTGGCAAGCTCAGATCAAGCACTATGCCAACATCCTGGACACGCGCGCCCGCGTGGCGTCGAACCCGACGCCCTACATGCGGATGCGGATGCGGAAGCGGACGCGGTGACCGCACCTGCCGCCCACGAGCGTGTGCCGTCGAACGCCGCGGCCGTACATGCCGCGTGCGCGCCCGGGCGCGGCCACCGCCGGATCTGCCGCTGCCCTCGCCCGCGCTTGCTCTACGCGACGCCCAGCCCCAGCCCCGGACGCAGCATCTACTTGTGCCGTTCTGCGCGCGCCGTCGACATGACATACCCCGGGCCGGGCCCGGAGCCTACGCCGCATGCTGCGCGCGCTGCCCGAGACAGGCATACCCCGGAGCCGGAGTGGCCCGCATCTACTGCTACTGCTGCGCCCGCACCGCATAGACCAACGCCATGGATATGGATCCATCAAACCAAGGACGGACGGACGGAAGGAAGGAAGCGCGCGCGTGGATCAGAGGAGAGGAGAGGAAGGAAGGGGTAATAAGTCAGTTTAGGAGCATCTAAGTAAATCTCACCATTCAAATTCACTATCCAACGAGCTTTTACACACCAACCCAACCAAGGCATCAATCAAACTAGAGTAACCAACCAAGGCATGACAGAGAAAAGGGGCTGATGCGCGGGAATGAAAATTTGGTCCCTCCATGACCAACAAACTAGCTACACAAAGAAGAAGGTACTAGTACTACCGGAAAATGCTACATCTACGATAATTAGTCCTATATATGCAATTAACGTAATAGCCCAAATGGCAATTTGTGATTGGGGTCAGGGGGAAGCTGGGGCCGGGGGATTTCTTTTTCTTTTTCTTTTTTTGACAAGGTTATGTAAAAATTAACATTAACCTTTGTGTAAGTGTAGAATTATCGTAGCGTAGTTGGTCACGTAGTACATACATACCTACATTACATGGACATGGACTGCTGTGCTTGGCTGCAACACGAGACAAGACAAGACAAGAGGCCACCCAGCACGGTTCACGAGGTTTTCTCTTCTCCTTGTAAAATAGAGAGAGGAAGCGGGGGGTCAATGGAGCACCTTTTTGCCCGGCCGGGTCGGAGGCAGGGCAGACGCAAGCTCGCTTTGTCACCAGATCGCTTTGGACTGATCGGCAACGCAGGCAGTCCAACACATGTGCTCCTAGCAAGTACGTACACTAGTGTATTTTGAAATTTTGAAAAAACAAACCAGGGGCCGGAACCATGCGCAGGAGATCAACTCTATCGCCAATCCACTACGCATGCACTTTAGAAACAAATTTAATTTGAACGTGCATCTTTATATTGTAGGGAAAAAAAATTAATGGTGGGCTATAGCACTGTTAACCAACGTGGGAACAACGGCCCAAATTGTAGAGGAACCAACAATGGCGGCTTGTGGGCAAAATGGTTAATTTAGACTTTAGAGGTGTGATAACTAAAGCCCGGGCGGAATCATCGTCGTCTAACCTTTAATTTGCAGGTAGGCACGCGTGAATGGATGGACGGTTGTGATCTTTCCTGCATGCATGGGAGTCCAAACTCATCGAGCCGTCTGATTGTGATTTTTTTTTTTTTGCATAGAACTTCTGAGCTTTTATTCAAACAAAAGTGTTCGCTGGGCAGTCAGACATTAGGCTACTAACCAGAAAACTTGGAGTCTCAGAGAGCCAGCTCTCGGTTACATACACATTACATGCACGTGGGGCACACAAGTGTGCTGGACCGTTTGCGGATCTACTAACATGCTGAATTACAAAAGAATGAAAACTATCCGCTAGCTCATCAATTTCGTAGAAAACTGGTGCCACAACAGAGCGACTGTTGCGACGAGTGTTCCAGAGATTCACAACCTCCAAACTATCGGTCTCCATTATCACATTGGCAAAGCCTCTCAGGTTTGCGAAAATTACTCCATCCCGTAGGGCTAGTGCCTCGGCGATCATGGGATCAATGACCCCTAGATGGGGCTTGCACCAGGCGCCCATCAATGTTGTATGAGAGCGTGCGACACCCCCCGCTCCGCTCTTCTCCTCTGCGAACCGCACAGCTGCATTGGTGTTGATCTTCACTTGATCCGGTTCAGGTGGCCGCCAGCCATGGCCCGGTAGCATTGCAGCTTGCTGTTTAGGTACGTCAAGTAAGGCCAAAGCCTCTCTAGTGAGTTTGATGGAGTTCACCGGATCAAACTTCTCACCGTCGTGCGTCCATCTATTGCGAGAACTCCAGATGGACCACATTATAGTGATTATCGTTGCTCGTTCCTTGTCGGTGAACATAGACCCACATAAAATATCGCCAGCCCAGGAAGACGGGTGTAGTCTCGGCAGCTTGATGTCCAGAACAAGGCGAGTTTCGTCCCAGAACTGTTCTCGCATGCGAGCAATGGATTAGCGCGTGTTCAAGGTCTTCCTCTTGTGCTCGACAGAGTTTGCATAAACTGACATATCGAATATGTCTATAGTGTAGCGTCTTCTCATCAGGTAGAATGCCGCGCATGACACGCCACCAGAAGACACGCACCTTGGGGACAACTTTGAGAGACCAAAGGGCCTTCCACATGTGTGATTGATCCACTGAAGTTCCGGTGCCGGGCCCGTCTGGTTGTGATTGGCGGGGTCCATCCTTGGGCAAGCCATGTATGTCGCCGGTTGTAAGAGCCGTCCCCTCCCCTTGACACGGATCCGGCTTGCCTGCTCCCTCCCATGCTCTCATCCGTGCTCCCACTTCATCCTACGACTGTCTTTTTTCCTTTTTCCTTTCTAATTTAATCATCTTCCCCCTGATTTTAAGGGGTGGTGCCGGGCCTTATTTTGTTCCAATCAAATCAAGCCACGTACGCGGGAGCACGGATGGGCACACACACGGGGAACAGGCAAGTCTCGTCCCCTTGACACCACCTACGCTACAGCAGCAGAGGGGTGGATATGCCGCGGCGCGGCAAGCGTGGCCCAAGACGGAGGCCGAGGCTTGTCCCCATGACCGGCCGGGGGCGTGACAATAACCGTGTCAAAGACGAGTACCTTGGCAATAGTACGCGAGGCTGTGTGCAACTCAAAGGCCGTCGGCGAAAGCCGCGTGACTGCAATATCTGATGGGTGGCCACCAAACCTGGAGGCCAGCAGGGTGGCGATGAGAGAATATAAGCTTGCATGTTGCTGAGTGGCAGTCATCGGAGCAAAAAAGAGGGGGGGGGGGGGGTGAAAGAGAGGTTCAGTTGCGAGCGCAGAAGCGAGGCTGCATGAATCATCTGGGACATTTTTGGTTGCCTGCATAAGGCCCAACCATGCCCGCGTATTCGGCAGTTTCTTGGCAGCCGGGCTCACTGCGGCCACGCGTGGCTCTTGCCTGCACGCCTCAGGGAGCGGGGGGGACAGACAGGACGTCTCAATAACCCCCCTCTCTCTCCTTCATTTAGGCCACTCCCCCACTCTCCTCACCGCCCCTTGCTCTCCTCTCCTCCGATGGCTCGCACGCAGTCGCGCCGTCCCCTCACCCCCATCGACGCCGGTGGCAACCGCATCCACGAGAGGTGGATTGCCGGCCTAGCAAACTCGCGCGTCGACCTGAGGGCGGCCCACCGCGCGCGCGGTCGCCCATCTGCAGCAGGCCCCCTTGTCCGACCAATGCGGTGTCGGCCATTTGGCGGGAGATCATCTTCGGCATAGGGGCTAGGGTGTCGAGCCGGGGGCACAGAGGGTTGCGGTTCCGCCGGCGGAGGGAGTGGGGCTGGTGTGAGGTTGGGTTGAGAGGGTGGCTGGAGAGGTGATGGTTCCGGTCTCACGCGGCGCCGGTTGCTTTGTTTGTCGGTGGTATGGGGGGAGGGGGGGGGGGGGCTGGTGGCGTCAAAGAGGGGGGAGGGAGCCATCTTCCCCGAGAGAGATCCCCTCCGCACTTGTATCGTTTGACACCATGAATGTGCATATTTCCTCATATTGAGGATATGTAATTTCCGAAGTTGATCACACATTAAACAGGTTGTATTAGTGCATTAATGCTTAACGTTTTTCTTTTTTGCGGAAACATTTGTACCTAACTTTGTTTGTTGAATCTTTCACAACTTTGTTTCTTGAAAAATGCTGTTTGAACCAGAGGTTGACGTAGCATTAGGTTTGGCCTCTGACGTGGATTCCTTGGCCTTGTCATATGGAAGCCACTCGAGTTCTTAAAAGTGTACGTTTGCCTGTCTCTACGGTGGTACTACTCGAGTTATTTTGATATGGAGGAGCATTACTACTGTGTTATGCATGAGAGAGTAAAAAGAAGTCACAGCGCCTTTGTTTACCGTGGGACTGGGGTTTGGAGGTGGCCTCTGTGGGACCGGGATAAAGCGGTTGCCCTTTTGTTGTCTAGCCTGGCAAGTAGTACTTCCTCCTATCCTATATACAAACAGGAGATCCTTCTTCTCTCCTCCTCCGTCGGATTTTATTCTCTCCATGGGATTTGTACAGTGGAGTAGCATTTTCTTTCTTGCAGTTGCAGGGAAACAATACATAAGTTTGCAGTGTAATCGTTTCTGTGGGAAACAATATATAAATTTGTGGAGACCATGAAATGCATTAAGCTCAATAAAAAAGAAGTAGAGACCATGAAATGCATCGTCCCTCTCGTGGTGAAAGCTTCTTGGGTCAAACACTGTCTGTGGCAGTGCCCTCTATCTTCTCCCCTTTTCTCTCATATGGGACACAGTAGTACGTACAGCATGCTCGTACTCCTACACCGTAGTACGTACAGCAGATGAGCGAGCAGTCTTTGGTCGGCAGCTAGCTGTGCTTGCTCTGGTGGCCTAGACTAGAGTTGTGCAGGCGGACCTTTTGGCTTCCTTTTTTTCCTTTCCTACCTCCCAATCGCTGGACTGGACGCTTCCCATCTTCTGTGGATACATATGAACATCGATTAATCCAACAAATTCGATCAAATAAGAGTGATGATCAAAGATACATCATCTATTTTCCCTTGCCTTGCTGGGTTATCAACTCTGCAAAGTCCGTTGATCGCATATCGCATGTTGTATTAGTGCAATTATACCAACCACTTTTCTCAAAGAGATATCCTGTCTGCATGTTGCCGGGTTCCTTGGCCATTCATATATACTAGAACGGGATCGCGCCTTGGCGCGAGGGTGCCGGTCCAAATGCTTTGGTCAAAGAGGTAATGCACAAGTTGGTAAGAATCCTCATTTAGCATATGTATTCAAACAAGAAAAAAAAATAAAAGATAGGAGAAACATCAACATGTAATAGAAGCAACACAATAAAAGATAACCACTTGACATCAAGCCTTGGCGTGGGGTGCCGGTCCCAACGAAGCAGGTAATGATCGGTTAATAGGAAGTGAGGCTTGCCACAGGCCTGCCGGGTGAATCATATCCAAAATTTGTGAAGATTCAATGCATTCAAATGATACATTTCATATGATATGTAGCATATAATGCCCCAAAAGTTTCAAGGTTTAGAACAACACCATAACAATAAGTTCGTTGGCAACGTTCTAAGAATTACTTGAAATATACAAAAGACGCCTTGACACTGACATTTACTTACGAAAGACACCAAAATTCACAATTTCTTAAATAATTTGAATCAAGAAAACAGAAGTTTCCAGAAAAGATTGACATAGAATCCCACACAACAATCGACAAAAAGAACTGATCCTTGGCATTGTCCACCGCAACAATCATATCGCTGATCTGATCGTCATGCCATGGTGCATTATGTCGCTGCCCATTCGCTCGTCGTCGCTCACATTAACAGTGGTGTTTTGCCTGGTTCCTGTACACCGAAGGGGGCGATAGCTACAACGCCATCGGGCTCTTGGCCTCATTTTGCTGCTTAGTTCACAACTTTGTCATCCGGCATTTATCAGTTCACACGGCAGAGAGAGAAATACCATAGGTTCACAATTATTCATGGATTAACTGGATGTGTTTAGTAGCTGAATTCTGGTTGAGGTAGAAGATGCTGAGTGAAGCTGAGAAATACAGTACCACTTTATTGGGAGATTCAACATTTTAGACCTTTTCTTAATCCCCGAGTTGCTCCTGCTCAGCTTTCTGCTTGTGCAGCTCCGCTAGAGATGCCAATGCTCAAAATACAACTATAAAAAATAATAACAGGAGAATCGATTAAATTTGTGAGGGTATCAGAGGCAGGAATACATATTAACATTAAGAACAATCAGAATTGACTTTCTGCCTCTTGTAGAATAAGATTTCACAATAAATGAATCGGAAAATTGATCGTAGTTGCAAGGACAAAAATGGAAGTTTGAGCTGGAAGAACTAAAAAAAATCGCTTAACAGGGATGAAGAAGATATATCACTTTATTAGGTTTCATTGCAAAGGCAATCACAACATTAACGCCAAGACGGAGGCCAGATGAGCATGTAAAGCATCCATTCATGAATAAGCTACATTCAAATTACAGCTGAAGCCAGAATGCAAGTAACATATTAGGATGCAAGGAGGCATGAATATTAGAAAGGAACACATGTATCATTCTATACCTGACAGAGGCCAAACAGAAGCGGAGAAACCTGAGCGCATAAACTGCAGTGGCATCGCCTTCCATTGCTTCTTGTCGGTAAAGCAATGAGACTCTCATCATGCGTGAAGGCTATCTACACAACTGTTTCAATCCTCCAATTAACAGTAACCAACTTGGTTTTGAAATACACTTCATCAATTACACATCTATAACCAGTTTGTACAACACAATGACATGGAAGGTGACTTCTTCATGTTTTCCTGCCTACTGACTATGAATAGGAAGTATAGTATCAAACCTAAATTTATCCTTTGATTATGTGCATGCCATGTCAGAATATCGTGCATGAAACCAAAACTGACATGAGAGGGTGGGGATGGAGTGGAGAGGAAGAGGTAACTGAAGGCACATATGACACTGCTGATATTCTTAACAAAGGCAGCATGGCCTAAATCCAAGTATACAAAACAATAGCTTCTAAAAGAACAAATAGTTTATAAGTGAAGTTACTCTGTCCCACCTCTCAGCATATTCTCCTTTCATTCTGGCAGAGGAAATAGCCTACAATATGCAGATCAATTGAGAAGAAAATTGTGAGATGAAACAATAACAATAAGCATATAAAGAAAATTATTTTACAAAAAATTGGCAGTTAGTACTATAAGCCGCTAAGGAATATAAACGATATGCAGGTCGCCGGTGGACATTATGAATTATCCAAAAGAAAGTTAAAAAATGGCAGTTAGTACCATGATGCCGCTAAGGAATATGAACAATATGCAGCTCGCCGGTGGCCATTATGAATTATCCAGAAGAAAGAGGCATGCTAATGACAATTATCCAAAAGAGAAGTGATTCTATCTAGCATGACACATGAGTAACATATAGATATAGAAACTTTATCAAATGCAAATGGAAAGGTACAAGCAATCATAGACTATTTGACACTCACAAAGCTAAAAGCTTTTTAGTATATCTATGTACCAACGAATGAGAAAACACTTAAATATGAATCATGATACAGAGCATATCAAGCATGACCAGGCATCCTATTGGCTAAATTAATCTTCTAGAAATATCCATTTAGGATAACATGAACAACTCAAGCACATGTAGGCAGCAACATACAGTCGTTACAGAATTTTATACACATCCACCTCAAGCATGACTGCATTATGACTTTAAACAATGAAATCAGGACCTATAATATACTGATTATCAATCACTCGACTTGCATCATTACTTTTTGCCCATCACTCAACAACATGTGAAAAGAAAAATTCCCAATAGCGAGCAAGTAAGATTTGCTGCAAGCGGATCATGTCACATGGCTCATATTTTTGTGAGTTCACTTCCTCCCTGGCAGAACACTGTAAAAGGAAACAATTCAGTAATTACCAAAAAATTTAAACGTACAAGATGAGGATATATCAAACATCTTGAGGTAAAGCACCATGAAGCGAACATATCATTATACTCTTGATTACAATCAATGGTTTCATTGATCCTATTTTGCGCAGGTCAATACGGAAGGAACCAAATCAGTCAACAGCGTGTATTGCCAAAGAAATGCTTACACTATTTTTACAAAGATGCAGAGGGAGAGGGAGACGGCCTGAATCTGAATGTTTGTACCTGGTAGAGGAGCTTCTCGAGGATGAGGTCTGAGACATCCATGACGGTGTGGAAGCGGACAGAGAGGAAGACGACCCTGCAGTCTATGCTTGCCGAGGAGAGGCCGTTGCTGCTGGTCGCGGCGCCGCCAAACTGGTCATCGAGGGCAGAGAGGATGGGAATCTTTGCGCGAGGGCGCCAACCTGAATGATCTGGGCCGTTGGATCAAGAGGCAACACTGTTGCAATGAATAGTGCCTCCTCGTGAGGTTGTTCTCGTGTTGTAAATGTGTCGAGCCAAATTCAGCACACAAGGGCCTAATAATTCCGTTGCCTACAGAAAGAATGCACCCTGTAATTCGAAATGGAAACCGGTGCATATAGCACCAATCAGTTCACAGGAAGCAATAAAGAACATGGGCGATGAACAGTTGATGGATGTAATTGTTTTCTGTTTTAACATACTCGAAAGAATAAAGATTGTTGTTAAAACTTATTTTTATTACACCACTTTGCAATGTAAAATGATCAGTCTCCCCCCAAAACTGAGTACTGGTCCAAATGGATAGTTTAAAACACCAGTAACACAATGTTGAAAATAAAAGAAAGAAAAGAATATATGACAATTCAATTTTTTAAGGATTCGAATGCATTCATCACTTTATCTTAGTAGTGAAATAAGCTTACGCACTAGTAGAAAACAGGGCTTTCGTTCGGGCATGGCAAGCCCATTAGTCCCGGTTCAGTCATGAACTGGGACCCGTGGGGACATTCGTCCCCGTTCATGAGCCCAGGGGGCCGGCCGGGGCCTCGTGGGCATTGGTCCCGCTTCGTATGGAACCATTTGTCCCGGTTCGAGGCACGAACCGGAACTAATGGGCCTCGCTCCTGGTTCACAACCATTGGTCCCGGTTCTTGGCATGAACCGGGACAGAAGGCCCGGATTTAGTATCGGTTCTAGCCACGAACCGGGACAAATGAGCTGCCTATATATACACCATCGCCGCAGCAGAGCACTCCACAATGCTCTATTTTTTCTGGCTGTCGAGGGGAGGGCATTTGGGTGCTCTAGCTCACCTCCTATGCACATGAGGTGTTCGATGAAATGTCTGAGCCACACTAGTTAATCTTTCTCCTCTCGAAACTCGACCTCCGAGCTCCATTTTCCCCGAGATTTGTCTAGGTTTAGCGGTCCGTCACGTCCCGTCCCCGTCTTCACCGCCGTCGATCGCCCGCGCCGATCTCGTCGCCAGCACCACTGTGGTGAGCCTCTTGTTCTTATCTTCTTTCTGAAAGAAAAAAAAATTCTTACTTCAGATAGATACTTGTCTAATTTTGTTACTTTTATTATTCCTTCTTATTATATAGTGCGATGGTTTTGGTATCCGCCCCCGTCGGCCCTCGTCCTGTCTATGATTCGGATGTGGTATATATTATCTTTTTATAACTATTTGGTTCATTTATTGTTTATGACAATTATGCTGACCAACGTGACATAGATTTTATTTATCTAGGAGGTGGTTGAACCAGAAATTCCAACCGACCCTATTGTCGAGAGGTTAAATTTAGTTGAAGAAGAAAACAATTACTTGAAGGAAAAAATAAAAAAATTGAGAAGGAGAAGATGATATTGGAGTTGCATGTTGCGGATGTCGTCGATGATCACAAGATCAAGATGGATGCAATGCGCTTGAAGATTAGAAAGATTAGAAAATATGCCATTCATACCGAGGCTTGGTATCATTATGCCGTTGGATCAATTGTTACCTTGGTTGCGATTATGATCGCATTTGTTTTCGCATTGAAATGTTTTACATAGTTTCAATGTATGATTTAATTAATTAGATGCTCTGGAGAGCTATATGTTGTTAGATGAGAACTATGTATGTACTTTGGTTTTAATGTGATGATGAACTTCTATTAATTTGGTCACTTAGTTATCTATTCATGATGTTCTGTAATGGTTTTTGGCACACTTAATTATATATAATGCACGCAGATGAACCGGCAATGGATGTACGGTGACAGACACACCTCCGAGTACATTAAGGGCGTGCATGATTTTCTCGAAGTGGCCGAGGCAAACAAGCAGAATGGTTTTATGTGTTGTCCATGCCCTACATGTGGGAATACGAAGTCTTACCCTGACCGAAAAATCCTTCACACCCACCTGCTTTACAAGGGTTTCATGCCACACTATAATGTTTGGACGAGGCACGGAAAAATAGGGGTTATGATGGAAGACGGCGAAGAAGAAGAGGACGATGACAACTATGTGCCCTCTGAATACGGTGATGCTACAACGGGGGAAGCTGCTGAAGATCAAGAGGAACCAGATGATGTGCCCAATGATGCTGCAACGGGGGAAGCTGCTGAAGATCAAGAGGAACCAGTGCCCGATAATGATGATCTCCGCTGGGTCATTGTCGATGCAAGGACGCAATGCGAAAGTCAAAAGGAGAAGCTAAAGTTCGATCGCATGTTAGAGGATCACAAAAAAGGGTTGTACCCCAATTGCGAAGATGGCAACACAAAGCTCGGTACCGTACTGGAATTGCTGCAGTGGAAGGCAGAGAATGCTGTGCCTGACAAAGGATTTGAGAAGCTATTGAAAATATTGAAGAAGAAGCTTCCAAAGGATAACGAATTGCCCGACAGTACATACGCAGCAAAGAAGGTCGTATGCCCTCTAGGATTGGAGGTGCAGAAGATACATGCATGCCCTAATGACTGCATCCTCTACCGCGGTGCGTACAAGGATCTGAACGCATGCCCGGTATGCGGTGCATTGCGGTATAAGATCAGACGAGATGACCCTGGTGATGTTGACGGCGAGCCCCCCAGGAAGAGGGTTCCTGCGAAGGTGATGTGGTATGCTCCTATAATACCACGGTTGAAACGTCTGTTCAGAAACAAAGAGCATGCCAAGTTGATGAGATGGCACAGTGAGGACCGTAAGAAAGACGGAAAGTTGAGAGCACCCGCTGACGGGTCGCAGTGGAGAAAAATCGAGAGAAAGTACTGGGCTGAGTTTGCAGCTGACCCAAGGAACGTATGGTTTGGTTTAAGCGCGGATGGCATTAATCCTTTCGGGGAGCAGAGCAGCAATCACAGCACCTGGCCCGTGACTCTATGTATGTATAACCTTCCTCCTTGGATGTGCATGAAGTGGAAGTTCATTATGATGCCAGTTCTCATCCAAGGCCCTAAGCAACCCGGCAACGACATTGATGTGTACCTAAGACCATTAGTTGAAGAACTTTTACAGCTGTGGAATGGAAACGGTGTATGTACGTGGGATGAGCACAAACAGGAGGAATTTAACCTGCACGCGTTGCTGTTTGTAACCATCAACGATTGGCCCGCTCTCAGTAACCTTTCAGGACAGACAAACAAGGGATACCACGCATGCACGCACTGTTTAGATGACACTGAAAGTATATACCTGGACAAATGCAGGAAGAATGTGTACCTGGGCCATCGTCGATTTCTTCCGACCAACCATCAATGTCGAAAGAAAGGCAAGCATTTCAAAGGCGAGGCAGATCACCGGAAGAAGCCCGCCATGCATACCGGTGATCACGTACTTGCTATGGTCAATGATACACGTAATCTTTGGAAAGGGTCCCGACGGACTAGCTGTTTCGAATGACGCTGAGGGACACGCACCCATGTGGAAGAAGAAATCTATATTTTGGGACCTACCCTACTGGAAAGACCTAGAGGTCCGCTCTTCAATCGACGTGATGCACGTGACGAAGAACCTTTGCGTGAACCTGCTAGGCTTCTTGGGCGTGTATGGGAAGACAAAAGATACACCTGAGGCACGGGAGGACCTGCAACGTTTGCACGAAAAAGACGGCATGCCTCCGAAGCAGTATGAAGGTCCTGCCAGCTACGCTCTTACGAAAGAAGAGAAAGAAATCTTCTTTGAATGCATGCTCAGTATGAAGGTCCCGACTGGCTTCTCGTCGAATATAAAGGGAATAATAAATATGCCAGAGAAAAAGTTCCAGAACCTAAAGTCTCATGACTGCCACGTGATTATGACGCAACTGCTTCCGGTTGCATTGAGGGGGCTTCTACCGGAAAACGTCCGATTAGCTATTGTGAAGCTATGTGCATTCCTCAATGCAATCTCTCAGAAGGTGATCGACCCAGAAATCATACCAAGGCTAAGGAGTGATGTGGCGCAATGTCTTGTCAGTTTCGAGCTAGTGTTCCCACCATCCTTCTTCAATATCATGACGCACGTCCTAGTTCATCTAGTCGACGAGATTGTCATTCTTGGGCCCGTATTTCTACACAATATGTTTCCCTTTGAGAGGTTCATGGGAGTCCTAAAGAAATATGTCCGTAACCGCGCTAGGCCAGAAGGAAGCATCTCCATGGGCCATCAAACAGAGGATGTCATTAGGTTTTGTGTTGACTTCATTCCTGGCCTTAAGAAGATAGGTCTCCCTAAATCGCGGTATGAGGGGAGACTGACTGGAAAAGGCACGCTAGAAGCGGACTCAATAATATGCAGGGATGGGCATTCTTGGTCTCAAGCACACTACACAGTTCTACAGAACTCTACCTTGGTGACCCCGTATGTCGATGAACACAAAAACAGCCTGCGCTCCAAACACCCGGAGCAGTGTGACGACTGGATTACATGTGAACACATCAGGACTTTCAGCAGTTGGTTGGAAACACGTCTCAGAGGTGACACCACTGTTTGTGATGAGTTGTACTCGTTGTCCAGGGGACCATCTTCGACTGTATTGACTTACAAAGGATACGAGATAAATCGGAATACATTTTACATGATCGCCCAAGATCAAAAGAGCACCAACCAAAACAGCGGTGTCCGCTTTGATGCAGCAACCGAGAGGGGAAAGGACACATATTATGGTTACATAATGGACATATGGGAACTTGACTACGGACATGATTTTAAGGTCCCTTTGTTTAAGTGCAAATGGGTCAATCTGTCAGGAGGCGGGGTACAGGTAGACCCACAGTACGGAATGACAACAGTGGATCTGAACAATCTTGGGTACACTGACGAACCGTTCGTCCTAGCCAATGATGTGGTACAGGTTATCTATGTGAAGGACATGTCTACCAGACCGAGAAAAAGAAAAGATAAGGAAGCGAATACATCATACGATGAGCCAAAGCGCCACATAGTTCTTTCAGGAAAAAGGGACATTGTGGGAGTGGAGGGCAAGACAGACATGTCTGAAGATTATGAAAAGTTTCATGAAATTCCTCCCTTCAAAGTCAAGGCTGACCCAAGCATCCTGATAAACGATCAAG
This sequence comes from Triticum aestivum, assembly GCF_018294505.1. Lineage (NCBI taxonomy): Eukaryota > Viridiplantae > Streptophyta > Magnoliopsida > Poales > Poaceae > Triticum > Triticum aestivum. Next base: position 512,851,010 of record NC_057805.1, on the reverse strand, counting down.
ATTATCCATGGTTACGGCGCAATAAGCAAATGACACAAGCGAAGAAAAAATGAAGACTTTCTCCCGCAACTATTATGATGATACCTTGCCAACTTTGTAACAGACGAGTATGATACCATTGTCCGTTTTGTACACGAAGTGCATCTAGTTTTTGCCGTAACCCTCTCAACTTTCTTGCACATGCTATGTGGATGAAATGATGATACCATGCCAACTTTCAACCTTTTCAGAGTTCATTTGAAATGCTTTTCAATTTTAGGGTCTTATAGCTCAAAATAATTAGTAAATGCATGAAAAATGGTGCATGAAAAATAACAAATAAAATAAATAAATAATTAGAAACAAAATAATATAAACTTTATTAAAATATATAAGTAGAAATAAAATAAAATAAACTTTAATAAAATTTATGAAACTAAAATTAACAAAGTATTTTCTGTTCAAAACATTATAAGAAACCTCTAGTATTATTGAAACTAAAATCGTATAAAATTGATGCAACTAAAATTATCGAAGTATTTTCTGTTCAAAATCATTAAAAGCAAAAAGAATTTTCATAAAGAACTATTAATTAGCTAGCGTGTCTAGTCCTCTCCATACGTATGTAGTACGTAGCGTCGACCAAGCACGGAGATAAGAGAGGACACTTCTCTCTATTAATTAGCTAGCTAACACAATATATGAAACACCTAAATTAACCCCCCAAAACCCCCAACCCCCCCCCCCTTAAAAAAACAAAAAACCCAGCGCCTAAAATGCTGACGCGTGGATGCCTATTGGTCCCGGTTAGTGCCACCAACCGGGACCAAAGGCCCTCCTGCCTGGGCTCGCCGCACCATCCACGTGAAGGCCCATCTGTTCCGGTTTGTGTAAGAACCGGGACTAAAGAGTTAGGGCATTAGTAATGACCCTTTAGTCCCGGTTCAAAAACCGGGACAAAAGGCCCTTACCAACCGGGACAATAGGCCTTTTTTCTACTAGTGACGGTAAATAGATTACATATCTTGCAAGGCAAGCTGTGTTGTCAATTGGGTGTGTACAAAACTTTATCAGAACATGGATAGCATATTGGATTAGTGAGAGCAACGCTGAGCGAGTAATCACAAAGTGCAGAGTTCAGAGAGTAATCACAAAGTGCAGGGCTCATAATCGGCTTCTATTTCATATTTCCACGATCACAAGATACATATGCACTAAATGTTGTTATTCCCTTGCAAAACTGGAAATAATCACAACTGGCTCAAGGAAGAACTACAATATCATGCTTCACGGATTTAATGTGATGAACAAGAAGCAACCAGCGAGAACTTGTCCAACAACTTGAATATATCAAATATCAGAACAAAAAAAACAATTAGCTATTTAAGACAACAATTTGTAGAAGACAAGATCATGTACTACCTCAGTAAATGCAACCATGCATCATACAAACACGTGCCATGTTGATATAGAATTACTGAAACACACACGTTGACAGCAAGAGTTCTATTTTTTATAATTTTTTTGCGAGCAAAAGACTTATATTACTCAATCAAAATATCTTCACAATCATCTCTGACTATCTGAAGTATCTCATCTAGACCTGACCCTAACCAAGTCATTGTTCTATCATTAATTCTAGCAAAAGAAGCCAACCTATCACTTGCTTTATTCTGACACCGGTGTACGTGAGTAATGCAAGAAGTACGACTGCTTCTAAGCTGCTTTATCTCCTGCACTACATGAGCATAGATTGATCTATCCACTTCCGTGCTCTGGATCATGTTCACCGCATTGACCGAATCAAGTTGAATATTGATGGCCAAATCACTTCTCTGTAGAGCAAGAGTTAAACCCTCCTTACATGGAGGGGAATTTTTGGTCTATGGAGACATATGCACCCTATATGGAAAAAAAATTAGTAATTCAACAAAAAGTCAAAAATTTCTGAAAATATTTTTGAAATAAAGTTGACCTTCTATTGTGCTCGTGAGAAATAAAATCCACAAAATATATCCTTTTGACTTCTTTTCAAAAAAGACAAATTTTTGGCTAAAATAGTATGAATAGTGACCTATAATAGCAAATAAATTTTGTCTTTTTTGCTGTGAGGTCAACTTTTGTTTTTTTTTTCGTCGAGATTTATATATCAGTGCAAAAGTAAGTCAAGTGTTTTGTCAAAATAGTTCTTACCTATTTTGACTTTTTAAAATATTTTAGCTAGTAGTACGTCCGTCCGAAAAAGTATGTACCAAGCTTGTCCCTCAAAATGGATGTATCTAGCACTAACTTGGTGCTAGATACATCTATTTGAGGGACAATCTTTTTCGGATTGAGGGAGTACCACATACCACAACCACATCCTAGTCAATCAATAAATGAATAACAACTGAGTTTCCTTTGCGGCATTAAGGCGAACATGTTGTTGTGCCGGCCTCATTTCCGGCCAATGGAGTTCAACGGCAATACGAGGTACACCATGTTGGTTCTGAATCAGTTTGTTTATAGCTTAGTAGTAAAAATTGCATTTTATTGTTGAAATTGAACACATCCGCAAATCTACCGCGCAGGCTTACGACAGGCTTGAGCCACGCCCGTAAGACGCCCTTGAACTCTCCCGAAAGCTTTTGGGTCCTTATATTACTGCAGATGCCTGCATTTTGAGCTTCTCTTTTCGTCCTAATCTTGATAGATTTAGGCATTACCTTCAAGTATTTCGGCTGTTACTTTATACCTTCGTCAATTTTATAATTTTCTTGATCTGGTATGACCAGGGACTGGACTGGGTATGACATTGGCCTAATGATTGAGTATTCAAAAGACCGATATGGCTAAATTATGTATAATTCAGAATTTCAAATGCTGCTACAGTGTCTGTTATTGTCAGATAATGCTTGAAAAAAGGTCTATAAAACATGCTCTTTCCACATATTATAGCAACTGACATGTGTACCAATTCCACAGGCTGTTGCAAATGGGGGCACTAGAAAGTAGAAACTAGCAAAGTTGCCAAAGATCACTGATTCAGATATTACATTAACCAAAAGAACTTCTAGAGGGAGGAGGCCACACCAAAAGAACAATTAATGAGTTGAGAAATGTGAATGAGCGCTTGATCACATTGTTCCCTGCGTTTATTCCTTTTGACAGAGTTCGGGAGTTCACCCTAGATAATGATACATATGTTGGTAAGTGCTTCAGTTTCCTTTTGATCGTTCTAACTGTTCTTTTCTAACAAATCAACTATTAATATTTTTCTGTTCAAATGTTAGATGTTATTGGCATGGTTTTATTTGTAAGTTCTATGGGATATAAAGACGGGTTCTACAATCGGAGGATCCCAGTGAGAACTATTGTTCTGCTAGATGACACGTATGTGTATCTTATGATTTTCAGTTATCTATAAATGATTCAAAGTTCTTACATTTCTCTTCTATATTAATTGATTTTGTAGCTATAATATTGTCAAGTTAGTTGTATGGGACAAGTTGGTGACTAATAATCTAAGTACATGGGAAAAACTCGCCGAGGGGCGTGCTATTGTCCTGGCAACAATGTTACGCGCAGAGCGCATCGGTAAGTCCAAGTCCATGCATTTTTCTATGCATAAAATAATTATGTGAAAATAAATTTTGCTAATATATTGATGTTTTGTCTTTAATTAACTAGATCGTGGCCTGCATACTACAGACTTTAGTAGGATGCACTTTAACCCGAACAGCACAGCAGTGCGTGAATTAAGGCAGAGGTAATTGGAAATTTGGTTGAAGTTATCCACTATTTGCTTTATACGGTATATTAAATATTTACAAATAATTTTCTATAGGATCAATAATGATCTTCTTGGACAATCACCTCCATGAATTAAAAGAAGATGAAGAATGGAATCGTGAAGCAAAAGTGAAGTTTAGAATAATAGGATAATGCGTTACTTAAGCTAGGTTGAGCTACTTTTGAACCGTGTTACTTCACTTTGCTTAATTTTGGGTGTACGGTGCCGTGGACAATGATGGGAAGTGCTTTTGTGATCCTTGTTATAACTGAAACTGACTTTCACTTATGAAGTGAAATCTTAAGGTAGTGTAATGCCAAGACCACTTGAACAACATATCAAGTTGGTGTGATCTCTGGGTAAAGTAAAATGTAACAGCTTGGAGGCATGTTGAGTCGCAAATAGTTGTTCACATGTGTTAGCTAAGGGTGAATGTAATCAAAATGAAATGGTGTGTGTGGCTCCATGTAACTCTCTGATGTTTGTAGCATCGTTGGACAAAGACTTTCTTGATATGGCTAAAGACTAACCTTCTCTTGACGAAAATCATAGTACTGCATATTTGGGCTTGTACTTCTGTGATTCCAATTTATTTCATGTGATTCCGTAGCGTAGCACGGGCATCTTACTAGTAACTTAAACATACAAGTCGTTCAGGGCCGCTTGCCGATGGCTGCGAACCCCACACGTCGAAGCCGTCTCCATCCATCGCGGGTGCTCTGCTCCAAGCTATACTACCTGCACCAGAAGAGAAGAATCAGTAGCACATCCAGGAAAGCGCAATGGAAACACGCAGAAAGAAGAGAGTAAGGAGACCGGAGTAATATTCGGGAACACACAAAAAGATGGATAAAATATATAGGTTAAGATAACCAACTTCTGTGACAAACAGCTATACATAGGATTGTGATACACAGGACATTTACACAAGCATGTGGTTCCACTTTTACACAAGCATTTTATAACAACGATTGTGATACACAGGACAGGAGTACCTTCATTTTAGGCAAAGCAATGTAAGTAAATATAAATAGCAAAGAACAACCTCAGCCCCCACCTTTAGACATGCCTGTATTGCAGCCATTTAGCAATGATAGTAGAAAACGAAACGCGGCAGAAGGAATTGAGGTACAAAGTATCCTATAAAATCCAAGCATCACAAGTCACTTAATTAGGACAATAATAAGCATGAAAGGTTTGCTTTCCTTCACCACCTGAATCTAAACAATAGCACAAAGCACACTCAACATTGGATGTATAATAGTCTTCCTTCTTCAGGAAATTCATGAAATAGATTGGCCACCTAGCAACCAAAGCACATGACCGAAATTACAGAAATTCATGGAATAGATTGGCCATCTAGCAACTAGAGAAGGAACCCTCGAACTCACCCCTAGATGCGCTGCGAGCGGCGGTCGGAGGAGGGCGAGCGGCGGCCAGTGAGGAGGGAGCGGCGCGAGCGGCGACCGGAGGAGGGCGAGCTGGGCCGCAGGAGGGCGCTCCCGGGGTTCCGGCGGCGCGGCGCTGCGCTTGGGCGAGCGGCGCGATGGGGAGGAGTCGTGCGAGGTGGGTGGGGAGGAGGGAACTGGTGCGGGAGGGGTAAGTTTTTTTACTATTTTTTTAATGGGCCCAGAAAAACTAACCCAAATAAACTCCTCTAGTGTGGGCTAGTTTTTTGGGGTGGGTTAGATCAACTAACCCAAACTAACCCATCATGTTTGGATCCTTTTGAGTTATTTGAGCCCAAACTAACTAAATCTAACTCTAACTTAGGGATCCAAACAGGGCCTTGGTGTGGCGCCCTTGCTATGGGGCGGCGGCATGTAGAAGGCCGTGCTATGGGGCGGCAGGTCTGAGGGTGACTGGTGGAGTGGCGGTCACGGTGGCGGCGACCGGCGCCGAGGCGGGGTGGCCCGGGGAGTTTTTACCGTGCCCGGGTACTCCTAGAAGGTGGATGGAGTACCAATGAAATCTAACCCTTGATGCAGAAGGGTATTACAGACTTTTTATTGTTTTTATATTAGTGGACAGTATTATTTAACCTAATGACACCTTCCGCCGCCGGCACGGATGAAGTGGCGGCCGCGGTCACCCATCGTCGCATCTATTTCAAGGATGGGGCTGCGCATGCATGCCGCCACGTTGGGCATGTCACTGATGCCTAATCTGCCGGTGCAGCCGCACAGCGACATGCGTTCTAGGCTACGAGCTGTCTCAATGCAGTAGAATCAAACGCATCGCAGATTGCACCGCACGCACATACAAGGGCAATTGATGCCTGCAACTCAAATGGATCATTTCTTTGTACGTACTATTTGTGTAAATCAATGGGCCTTATCATCACTAAAAAATTATTGTTCCTCTCAATCCCGCCGGCATGAAGTAGTATTGCAGTGCCGAGTTTTGGTTCGATTGGTTTTCGGCACCGGCACGTGACTGCATCAGCTGGCCGGCAGTCCAGCTCCGCCATGGCTTCTACACGCCGGACTACGAGTCTACGGTACCATCGTCGGCGAAGCTCATTGTTAGTAGTTAACTGTATTCTTGTCACCATCGGCATTTACGAATTTTTTTAGGAGACCCCTTCACGATTTTACCCCTGAAACGATGGCATTGGTTAGCGGTACTCCCTGATTGCTGTTTTGGAGTACAGATAAAATCTAACCGTTAGATTGAGAGAAATGAACGGCTTATATAAATTTATGGGTACAGTAAAAGAGCTCGAAATATTACGGGGCGGTGGTTAAATTTGACGCCACCGTTTTTGTTTTTTGGTCTTGTGGTTGGGACGAGCGGGCGGTCTGAAAGCGAATGATTAGCGATTCCCATTCCCTTGCTCTGCTCGTGTGGCCACAGCAAAACGGCCAGAAGCCCCACCGGAAGCACTTCTCCAGACCAGCAGACATGAGGGAGGGAGGGAGGGAGGAGATCAAACTTGGAAGAAAAAGGCTGGGGACCGAGCAAAGCCTGCAGCACGACAAGAACCAGATACGTACACAGAGCCGCACCCTGCCCTTTCCACTTCTCTCTCCACTCCGTGCAGCTGCCAAGCTCCCAGGACCGATCCGACCAGAGCTTTTGCTCCAAACAATACTTACGCGCTAGCTACACATTCACTTCTTTATTTACCAACGGTAAATCCAGGGTTCTCTATAGATTTGGAACCTAGAACGACAGAGTAACTCCCATGTAATACCATCTCTTTCTTTCTTTTCTTTTTTTGAAAATAACTAGACTTTATATTTCTCAAATGATGGTCATATTGTTTACAAGGAGACTAGAATTAGGCCCTGTTTGGTTCATAAGTCCTAAGACTTTTTTTAGTCCCAAGTCTCTAAGAAGTCCCTACCTGTTTGGTTCCTGGGACTTAACATGGACTAAAAGACCATATTACATCTATAAGTCCCTGTAAGACTCTCCTTGAGAGTCTTATTTCGTAAGTCTCAAATGCCCATTTTAAGTCCCTATAAGTCCCTCCTGTTTGGTTTAGATGGGACTTATAGGGACTTTTTTAAGTCTCTAAACCAATATGTCCCTGGAAACAAACACCCTCTTATAGGGATGTTTTGCTAACTTATTGGACACCTGGTTTGTTCTCTATAACAATGATTGAAGGTTAACTTTGAGGAATCAAGTGATAGCTGCTTGCATTCGGCCACCAATGCAGCATCTGGTCCCAGGTATTCATCCGACGATTGTACCGATGCAATTGCGAAGGAGCAATCAGATTCTACCGCTGCCCTGTTGCATCCATGCAATCAGATTATAGCTAACAATTCAGCAGCGTCTGCGTCCCTAACATGCGGGAAGAACCACGATGCGGCGGCAATATAATCACCACGATCATCCTGAAATATTGCACAACTGGACCCTAGCAGTGTCTCCACGTTGGAAAGATGCATCCACATTAACCTTCACCATCCCATGACAGGGTTTCTTTCACATTTGTGCGTTGGTCCTTGCTGGTACTTTCGGTGTCAAAGATCTGATATAATTTGTAGCTAGTACTCTCATGGACATTGCCGTTTTTTCATGGCTCTGAATCTCCACTCCTTTCACTAGTTGGCGGCGCAGCCACCATAAGAACAAAGCCGCAACAGTTGACAATTCTGCCACCGGAATACCATCGACAGAAAAGTTCTATTTAATCAGTATTTCCAGATTAATAGAGTCGGACCTGTCTTCAGTTACTGATCGTTGAACTGTATCCAAGAGCCCCAGTTTCGACCAGACTTCCTTCACACCCTTGCATGCAAATAACGTGTGATGTATATCCTCAGCTCCGATCGAGCATCTGGGGCATTGGGGCGACAGGGGAATGTGCCGGCTAGCAAGAACCCCATAACACGGTAGGACTCCATGGAACACTTTCCATGCAAAGTGTTTTACTTTCTCCGGTACCTTTAGATTCCATGCATCTTTCCATATGTTGTTGATTTGAACGTTGTCTTGCCCATCATTTCTTGTCACACGTGAACCGATCTAGTGTTCTAACTCCCTGTAATATGCCGAGCGTATAGGAAAGGTGCCAGACCTTGTGTCGTTCCATGCGGCATAGTCCTCGGTCATGTGTGGATGTACCGAAATTTGTAGTTTGCTTGCACATCAACAGAGAAGCAATCTCTCAGAAGCACCTCATCCCACATTCCGGTGTAAGGATCAATTAGTTCTTCCACCTTGGATAACATCATCATCCCTCTTGGTGTGATTACTTTTTGAGACACATTGGTTGGAATCCAGGGGTCCTGCCAAATGTTGATTTGGGACCCCCGAGCCAACCCTCCAAATGCAACCCCTCTGGAAAGTTTTAATGCTAGCCACGATGCTTTGCCAAGTATAGGAGGATCCCTTCTTCGGTCCAGCCTTCAGTAAATTGCCATATGGGTAATACTTAGCACTAAGAACTTGAGTACAGAGAAAGTTTGGGTTTTGGAGAAGTCGCTAACACTGTTTTGCTAACATAACAAGATTAAAACTATGAAGCTCCCTAAACTCCAATCCCCCATCTTCTTTGGAACACACAACTTCCACCATGCGAACCAATGCATTTTCTTCTGGTCTTGACTATCACCTCACCAATCACAAGCTATCCCATCTGTATTTGCCTTGCAAATATTTATGGTTATCTTATCAAGAATGTAACATTATGAAAGAAATTATTTTAAAAAATGCAATGAGGCCTTGCTACACTAGTAGAAAAAGAGGCTTCCATACGCCCCCATTAGTCCCCAAAATAATCGAACCGCGATTAAAGGGGTCTTTAGTCGCGGTTCGGGAGGAGGCCCGCGACCAACTATCTGGGCCCAGCGCGCGCTGGCGGACGGGAGGGGCTTTAGTCCCGGTTGGCCTGGCCAACCGGGACTAAAGGTCCTCAGGCTGGCCCGAAGGCCTTTAGTCGCGGTTGGCCAGACCAACCGGGACTAAAGGTCACCTTTAGTCCCGGTTGGTCTGGCCAACCGCGACTAATGGCCCGAACCTTTAGTCGCGGTTGGCCAGACCAACCGGGACTAAAGGAGGCCTCATTTTCAAACTCTACCCCCCCCCCGGATCGCCTTTTTAGTTTTAGAAAAAACAAAAGAAAATGATGGAAATGTCAAAAAAATAAAATAAAATAATTTTTCCATGTGATATGTGGTCTAGTTGTTGGGAAAATTAACAAATATGAATTTCGACTTTATTTGCAAAATCTCTCTGGAAATTCTTAAAATGGGCATAACTATTGCATACGAACTCGGATGAAAAAGTTTTTTATATGAAAAATCATCTACTCGAAAAGTTACATCCGAATTTAACGGGGGGAACCCGGTTAAACATTTTTAGAATCCTCAAAAACCTAACAGAAAAAAAGATACGGGGCTTTTAAGATCTAGAGTGGAAAAAAAATTCAAAAAATTTCAAATTGTGGTCAAACTGTGGTCAAACAATGGTCAAAATAATTATTCTAGAATATTAGTGTTACTAAATAATTATTTCATTTTTTTAAATTTTGGTCAAATCTGGTCAAACTGTGGTCAAACTGTGGTCAAACAATGGTCAAACTAATTATTCCAGAAATATTTGTGTTACTAAATAATTATTGTTTTTTAAAACAATAGTTTCAAACTCAAACAGTGAAATGTGTCACTTCATGCTCAAGCTAAATTCCTGAGGGTTAATAGAATTGACATCCTACTATTGTCAGGAAAACAACAAGTGCAGACTTGGAAACGAGGGAGAATAGAACCCGGAAGTTAAGCGTGCTCAGGCTGGAGTAGTGAGAGGATGGGTGACCGTCCGGGAAGTTAGATGATTTGAAATGATGAGGGGTGATTAGAGATTAGAGGATAAATTGAGCAGTGATGAGGGGTGGTGATTAGAGATTAGAGGTTAAAATAAATCAGAAATTTGAAAATAAAAAAATAAAAAAAATTCACAAAAAAACCAGGTTTAAACCTACGGAGGAGGCCTTTAGTCCCGGTCAGCCACGAGAACCGGGACTAAAGCCTTTAGTCGCGGTTCGTAAGAGGCGCGACTAAAGGGGGGGGGGTCTTTAGTCGCGCATATTTAGTCCCGGTTGCACAGCCGGGACTAAAGGCCTTTGCGAACCGGGACTAAAGGCCTTTTTTCTACCAGTGCTATGTGAGCCTGGCAAAACAACACTTTATATTATATTACAAACAAACAAAATGAAAATTAACGAATAATCAGTTCAATCACCACAACACGAGACAAGCCAAATTCAGTAGCCAGGGACAACAACAGCTTTTGTTTTAGATGCCTGGTAGAAAAAAATAGGACACGACCCGCCCTAATACACACTGTCTGAAGACCTAGGGTACCACAGAAGTACCAAAAATAGAAAATAAGTAGGACCATCAACATAAGACCAAGAAAAGTAGCTCATACACTGTAGGCTAAATCATATTTGAAAGCCGATCACAGCAGTACAGGGGAGGGGTAGAAACTAGAAAGTAGTGTAGGTTTAAAAGTAGAAAGGAGTGCTCCCAGGTTGAACATAATTAAAGTAATCTTGACATCATCAAACTTCAAGTTAAAGGAGTAGGGCTTAGTGCTCATGGCAATTGAAGCTGCAATATTTCAAGGAATAACATATGACAACGTAGAAGGAGATCATATGAACATATCCATGCGATGTCGCACTATTGGTGGGGCGGAGAAGACCAGCGCAAAATGCATTGGATCGCTTGGCGAAAGATGCGTGTTCCAAAAAATAGGGGTAGCAAAGGGTTTCCGTGATATTAGTAGCTTCAGTCTGGCCATGCTTGTCAAACTGGTTGAGAATTATGACTCTGCATGTGCCAGAGTACTTCGTTCCAAATATTATCCAAGTGGTGATTTAGTCAACTGCGAACTGAAGAATGGCTCATCGTATCTATGGTAGAGTATTTGGGCAGGAGTTCAAACATTCAAAAAGAAAAAAGGTTGCATTTGGAGAGTAGGGAAAGGTTCGAAAATCAACATATGGGAAGACTGCTGGATTAGTAATAGTTCTTCTAAGAAGATCATAACACCCTGAGGAAAATATATTTTTTACATAGTTAATGAGCTCAGCGATCCCATAGCTGGTTCGTGGAATGAAAGTTCAATAATGGATTTTTTTTGGCACATTAATGTGGAACGCATCCTGCAAATCCCTATTTTTCGGCATGAGACCCATGGTTTTGTGGCATGGCACTTAACAAGAACTGGTACGTTAGTGTGCATTCACCTATTATAAACAATGGGAGGATTGTTACGTGTCAAATAATGCTGACGGATCGACCAGTGGCGGCTCTGCTTCTGGTCTGGGACAAAGTCTAGGCTCTGCTTCATGGAAGTACCAGGAAAGATAAAAAAAAACTTATAGAGATGTCTCCATAACGCAATCCTGTGTGCGTGTGTGTTGTGTGTGTGGGGAGTGAATAGCATAAAACTAGCACAATTCGTGTTAGGGTTCCAAGAAACTATCAAAATTTTGTTTGTGACTAATAACTACTGAAAACGGCGTCGGCTGTTTTAAAAACCCAAAACACCGGTTGCTAAGAAATTAAACCGGTTTATGACAGGTCGGACCCACACCTAAATAAATCGTCTATTTGACCGTTTGTTTTACCGTTAACTGACATGTGGGGGCCACATGTCAGTTATCTCTTCCTTCTTATCCTCCCTTATCTCTCTCTCCCCGCGAGCCCGCCGGACATGCACCAGCCGCCCCTCCTCCTCCCTCTCCCCCTCTCCGTGAGCTAGCCCTCCTCCCTCCGGCCGACCCTACTCCTCCCTCTCCTCCTCTAGCCGGAGCACGACATCCAGTAGGGCGGCGGTGCGCCTCTCCATTGCACGCGGTGGCGCCCCTCTCGCCAGTGCGCGGCGGTGCACCCCTCTGTGCCGGCCGGCAAGGCAAGGAGTAGCAGCAACGGCGGCTGGCAACAAATAGCAGCAGGCACGGCCGGCAAGGAGCAGTAGGAGCAGCAGGCGCGGCCGGCAAGGAGCTCCGCCTGGACCAAGGCCGTCACCCGCTTGGAGAGCTCGCCTCCGCGCCGAGGCAAGCGTCACCACCTCGAGCCGGCGCCGCCATGGACCACCACCTCAGGCCACCGCCGCCATGGACCACCACCTCGACCTGGCGCCGAGGTCGGCCACGCCGCCGCCATGAAGGTGCACGGGTCGCTCGAGGGGATAGAAGAGGGCTCGCGGCCGGCCACTGCTCACGGCTGCCACTGCCACGGGCTGGGCTGGCCTGGGCGCATCCACGGATGTCGGCCACAGCCACGACCGGCTTATACAAGGACTAGATTGCTTTTTTGAAAAATGATTGAGGGACCTGATTGTTTTTTTAAATCTTTGTAGGGATTATTTTGTAAAAATAAGGACACAATTTTAAATTTATAAAAGAACCAGGGGTTGAAGGAAAATTTTACATGAGATTTTTTTATTAGAGAGTAAGAGACACTGACATGTGGCCCCCACATATCAGTTAACGGTCAAACAATCAGTTCTCCTACACGTGGGCCCTAACTGTCATAATCGCGATCAATTGTAAATCACTCGACCATTTGGGTTTTTTGAAACAGCCGACGCCGGTTTCAGTAGTTATTAGTCACAAACAAATTTTTGGTAGTTTTTTGGAACGCTAACATGAATTGCGGTAGTTTTATGCTATTCACTCGTGTGTGTGTGTGTGTGTGATATGGCACACATGTTGTTCGGGTGTGACCGTGCAAAACAAATCTTGCTACTCCTGGGGCTACATGAAACATTGGGATTTTTTTTCAAAACTATGACGTGTTTTATAGCAAATTCGGAAACTATAGCACGATGTGGATAAAAACCAAAACTAGCACCCCGTTGGCCATGCGTGGCCGAAAAGGGTGTTTTCGGCCACCTGTAGGCCGAAGTAGGCTTTTCGGCTATGCCTTGGCCGAAATGGTCTGTTTTCGGCCACCTTTTGGCCGAAAAGTCTTGTTTGGTCTAATGTTGGCTGAAAAGTCCTTTTTGGTCCAGTGTAGGCCGAAAAGTCCTTTTTGGTCCAGTGTAGGCCGAAGTTGCATGGCTCATACATTAGGCCAAAATGTATTTTCCCGCCACCCGCTTCCCGCCAACCCCTTCCCGCCATATGTTCCCGCCAACCCTTTCCCGCCATATGTTCCCGCCAACTCCTTCCCGCCATATGTTCCCTCCAACCCTTTCCCGCCATACCGCAGTCATTCTTTCCCGCCATTTTCCCCTCTCTATCTATAAAACCCCCTTCAGGCGGAGGTGGATAAGCATTCCAGTGTAGTGTAGTCGAGATGTCCCATTATCCATTCGATCATAGTTTTCACCCTGGGATGAGCAGGACTCTTCTGAGTCTTGCTACCGATTTCAGGATGGACAATAGGATAGTTCCATGGGACGAACTCATCGGTAGTGACACCATAATGAATGAATTGGCTCACGAATTACGTAGGTTTGGGTGGCCTGAAAGGACCTATGAGGAGGTACGTAAAGAACTTCTTAGGTTGCATTAAAGGTGGAAGAAGGTAGTGCAGCCCAAGAGTGAAACTTTCAGAAGGACTGCAGCAAAGAATACATTTTTATGGACTGAGGAGAGCGAGGAGAAGATGATATCTTCATGCCGCCGCTTCCGGGTTCTGCATCGTCGAAGGGCAAGAGTTCTGCGTCGTCCAAGGGCAAGAGTTCTGCATCCTTGAAGGGCAAGAGTTCTGCATTGACCAAGGGCAAGAGTTCCGCATCGACGGAGGGCAGGAGGGCTGCATCAATGGAGGATGATGATGATGACTTCATGTAGTATGTAAGATGTATTCCAGTTGTACCATTTCATTCAGATGTACTTGCATTATTAGTTTGTACTGTATTATTGTAGGGAATTATGTTCTATCTGAATTTCATTTTGTAGTATGTAAGATGTATTGCACAAGTTCAGCCGCACCGTTTAATTCAGATGTACTTGTATCTTAATTATCGGTTGTAGTCTCTTTGGAAATGTAATTGGAATAAGAATGTGAATTAATAGTAATATGTCTCTCGCATACATAAAACAATATATGTCTCCTGATCAGATAGAAGCAAGTGCGATAGTAACACATACATGAAGCATGTCTCATACATAAATACTGACTCACAGCTGCGAATAGTCTGAAACTAACATAGATAAGTCATACGTAGATAGATAAGCATATCACTGTGGGGGACGACGACGAGTCTGGGTCTTCCTCGGGCGAGGATCGGAAGGCGATAAGCGCTGAGGCGGTGGACAAGGCTCGCGATAACCACGACCATAGTTAACCTCGTCTGTCACAGTCTGTGTCTCTTGCGTCGGTGGTGATGGTGGAGTGTGAAACACTGTCTGCGAGAAGCCATAAATGTTTGTAGCTTGGTCATCATCCTCGCCGTCGCCCTCAAAGTACGAAGCACCACCACTAAGCATCAGTGACTGCACTGAATACATGAACGGTTGCGACTGGTTGCCGCCTGCGGTAAAGTAAAACATGTAAAATTGATACAAATGCATGAACGAAGCACCACCACTAAGCATCACTGACTGCTGAGAATGCAGGGACGATTACTACAATGTTGAAAAGAATGTAGTGAGTAGTGTTACCTAGTTCCATCTGCTGATGCCAGTAAGCGCTCCCTAGCTGTGAAGGAGGTGGCTGATGCCAGGAAGAGCTCCCTGGCTGTGAAGGATGAGGTTATGCACGGTGCACAGAGGGTCGTCGTTCTGAATGGTTCACAGAGGGTCGTGGTTCTGAATGCTGTACAGAGGGACGTGGCGGACGATGTGCTGGAGGAGGAAGTGCAACATCCGAAGACCGTCTACACGTAACAGCTGCGTAAATCCCGCGTAGCTTGTCATCAAGACGCCTCAACCATGAGACGCCCTCTCGCGGTGGGATAGTTTCTCCCCTCTGAAAGTGTTGCATTAAGGCGGAAACCTCCTCTCGCGCATGTACTGTCAAGTCACCCTGTACACGAAGAGTTAACCAATTATATCCTCGTTGTATGATAGACACCATAAATAGATAACCAAGCAAATATGTCCAGGTTAACAAAAGACTTAACATATGAGAACCAAGGCACGTACCGCGTGGTGTCTGGTTCCCACAACAGAGGCAGTTGGATACATATCGCTGGTGAGAGGGGCTTCGATCTGATCAGGAGCAGCTGATGGAACCAAGTAGATCCTCGTTGTATGCCGGTAACGCTGCAGATACAACCCGGACATTTTCCAGTTAAAGGGCCGAACCTCATCCCAGATATTTGTCGGAGCGGTAGTCCATTCGTCAACGTAAGGGGTAATGATCTTAAGCCAATAAGCCATGGACTTGTTTCCTCCTAGGCGACTGTCCCTGAGATTGACATGCACGATACATGACTAGGTATATTATGAATGCAGAGCTGACAACTAAAATAGTATTAGTACTTACTTGTGCACGTGTTCTGACAAGTGTGGAATATCTGGAATCTCAGGCTCTTGATATAGACCGAACTGTCTCATCACCCTATGAAGAGCCATCTCCTCAACCGTCACATCGAACACCAACTTGGCCTTGGTCATCCAATAATGCCGATCTCTAGTGCACAATCCAGAAATCCCAACTGGGCACCTCGATGATATAGCCTGAGGCGAGTATGGCTCCCAGATAACTTGACCCTCGTGCAAACTATCAAACTGCGCCGTGAAGGACGGGTAGCATCCCCTAACCTGGCTATGCGCAAACTGTCTCTGTGCATGACAACAATTAAGCATTAGTAATACTATTGAATGGCAAGAAATAACGAAATTAATTGTTACTTAATATAAAAGTACCTCTCGCCGTGCCCAAACAGATCCCATAGTAGGCAAATCGCCAATAGCAGACACATAAGACCCAGCTAAGTCCTCCAAACCAAAAGGTTTATCAACGTAGACATAGAGTCGTCCAATAGGGAATCTCTCGTATGACCAGAGCTGCAACAATAATGGACATCCAACAAGACTAGATTTTTTAGACTTCAACAAGCAAGCTCCGTGTGTGTCATGCAGCAAAGACCAATTCACTGGAGGCTCTTTCTCTATCCACTCAAAAAAATTCTTTATTGCCCTTCCCTTCTTTCTCTTAGTATTAGGAGGGTCAATTGCTGGCAAGTCACAAAGACCTACTGGCTCCTCTAGCTCCGCGATGAGTGCTGCTAATTTAACTTGATCTTCTTCCATTTTCTTCCTCGCACGGGCCTGCTTCTTAGTAAACTCATCTAGTTTTGACCAAATAAATCTGTATTTGCGCTGCTGGCTCTGCTTGCATAATTTTTTGAACAAGTTCATCAACCGCTTGTTCTTGAACTGTGAGAAAAAATTAGCCCCAAGATGGCGCATGCAGCACCGGCTCTGCAAGTCCCTCCAAGGTGTTGGTTCGTCAACTGTTGGATTACGTAGTGTCTTCACGGCCTTCAATATACCAATATGTCTGTCATGAATGACACACACGTTTGGTCGGTCCTTCACGTTGGCAATTTTCACTTGCCGGAAGAACCATACCCAGCTGGGAAAGTTCTCACCCTCCACAAATGCCATGGCAAGTGGGATGATTTGATTGTTCCCGTCCACACCAATAGCAGTCAGGATTTGCCCTCTATACTGACCGGTCAAGAATGTACCATCCACAAATATAACAGGAGGACAATGCCGGAAAGCTTCGATGCACATAGCGAAAGAGAAGAACACTCGTTTCAACACCTTGAAATCTGGTATACTCAGCAACCTCATGTGTTGTACGTTCACATAAGTGCCGGGATTCCTGTCCTTCAGTATGGCAAGGAGACGGACTACATTATCATATGAGTCGAAGAACGTCCCAAACCTTTCCTCCATAGCCTTCTGCTTAGCCCTCCAAGCATTCCCATAAGGAATGACATAATTCCATCTGACCTTCACTGCTGTCTGGATGTGTTTTGCTTCCATATTTTTCTTCTCTACTATCTTAGTATACATGAGTTGCGCAATGAGACTTGAAGTCAGGTTCGGATGCTTCACCAGCGGGTTCTTCCTCACACAATTATGTGGGATTACAATGGTGACAACCCAGTGGATGTCATACTTCGGCACGTGCCCGTGCACCTTCCCAGGACAACCTGTTTCAACACATTGCACCATATAGTTTGTTGGACTTGATATGTGTGTCCGGAAAACCCTCTGCGTAGACATAGCCCACTTTATCACCGCATACTTCAATTTTTTCTTTGTATCAAACATATCCCCTATCTGTACTTGGTTCAGATTATACTGCCATGGAGTCTCATGGCCATCGTTGACCGTAAGGCCGGTGGATATATCTTGCTCCCATGCAGAAGGAATCGGTACCTCCACTTCATCCTCAGAATTTTCAGAATCCAGTTCCTCCACCAATCCATCCTCGTCCTCTTCCTCCATCACCCTCTGCATTTCATCTCCTTCCTCATCCCCATCAGCAAAATCAGAACCAGCTAATATTATCGACTAGCTACTCTGCCCAGTATCAGGACCACAAACATTGTGTGGCACGTAGTCCGACTCTTTCTCGGGTTGGCTAGCATCCACATCTTGTGGTTGTGACCCGGATAAAACAATCTCGTTAGCCACTTCACTGCCTTGGCCGGGTTCATACCCCCTGTGGAGTTGTACGGTATTCTCCTCCTTCGGCACAGGTTGCACAAGTGCATATGGGTGGATTCTTGGTCTCGGTAGCGTCTTAACAGGGACAACCAATGCTGGCTCCTATCTATCGGCATCAACTCCCACTTGACATTTTTACAAGATTTGGTCCACAATGCATGAATACTGACGGAACATACTTCAGGATCCAGCCCGAAACTAGTTGTCAACCAGTACTTCAACTGTCTAATGTCCAGTCTGTCCGGGTGTGCTAGTGTCATGACGCCATTTTTAAACTCGCTAAGATCAACCCCCAACTCATTATATCGAACATTACCAGCGCCATAGTAAACAGTCAGATTTACTGATTCAGACATTTTCACCTGTCAGACATTGTCATCTTCTCATTAATCACAACGAACACTAATATTACCCGCTACACGAACTATGCGCTAAAATGCCTCCACAAATATATTAACACTAAAATTCGCAATATGACTTATATACACTAACTAAACTATACAATTTAGATAAAATTTGTGACGACGTGGTTATACCTTCGAAGTGTGTGTTCCTAGCTTCTTGCTTCTCTCTTCGACTCAGCGGCACCGGCCACCTCGCGAAGTACTTGCACCACCGGACAACGACAGCGCCGCCCCCTCGACGACCGGAGGTTCAACTCCGGTCAGCCCCCAAGCTGCTCCTCCTCCTCACCACCTCCTCCTCCACAGCCGCTGCTACTACTCACCACCACCTACTTCCCGTCCTCCTCTCCACCATGGCTCCTCCTCCCCAAACGCATCAAAAACTATCCCATAGCAAAAAATAATATCGTAGGCTAGTGGGGATTGCTACGATCTACCGATTCTGTGGGTTGGATGTGGAAATGCGTGGCAAATGGAGAAGATCGGCGCAGGGTGGCGAGGTACAGAGAAGAACAAGAGAGAGAGAAGGAAGAACAGAGGCGAGCGAAGGAAGGAGACGGTGCGGCCTTATCCGCATCTTTTCGGTCGAGTGGTGGCCGAAAACCACTTCGGCCGACGCCTGGCCGAAAAGGCCCAATTCGGTCGCGGGGTGGCCGAAAACGGCCCACTTCAGCTGCCGGGAGGCCGAAGCTACTATTTTCGGCCGGGCCCTCACCGACACCAACTTTTCGGCCCAGGTACGCATGTCTTCGGCCAAAGCGCGGCCGAAAAGCCCTCTTCGGCCTTAGCCTGGCCGAAAACTACCTTTTCGGCCCACACGTGGCCGACAGGGTCATAGTTTTGTATTTTTTTTCATTTTGTGCTATAGTTTCCAAAATTGCTACAAAATACGTGATAGTATTGAAAAAAAAATCAAACATTGGATACTTCATGCAATAATGGAAGATCGGGAGCCAAAACACTGGAGATTGTGTTGTGTGATCCTTTGCATCAGATGTACATGGATGGTGTTGATGTGCCAGTATATTTGGTGGCAACGGCGTATGATCGTTCGAGACGAGGATGTTCAGCCACCTGCCCATACTTCTGCTGTTGTCCAGGCTCTTGCTCTTAATTTTGTTAGGGCGGCGGCGAAACCTTGGGCTGTGCCGAGGCTCAACCGACGGAGAAAGCCGTTGTCTAGTCAACTGGCTCTGAACGTTGATGCTTCTTTTCATCGAGGATGACCACGCTAGATCCTGTGGCATGATCATCCGGGACAGCGGAGGTATGTGTGTCCGGCATCCACGTCTGAACATGTTGCGGACATAATTTTGGCTGAATCTGCAGCTCGTGTGGAAGAACTAAAACTGGCTCTTAATATTGGGTGCAAATGCCATCTCTATACAAATGGATAATCTGGTTGTTGTCGACGACCGGATGTTCCATGATCTCAACACCAATGCTATGAATGAATGTCGTAGTTTGATGGACGGGTTCATGAAGGTTTAGCATTGTAATACATAATAAAAAAAGATTTCCTGTGGGTTTTTTTTTTGTTTTCTTTTGTTTTTCCACTGGTTTTCTTCGTCTTTTCCTCTGTTTCCACTTAATTCTATTATTTTCTTCCCTTTCCCCTTTCTTTTTATTTGGTTGATTTGTTCCTTTATTTGTTTTTATCTGCTTTCCTTTCTTTCTGTTTCTTTTTTGCACTGGTTTTTCTTTGGTTTTCTTTATTTATTTTTTCTTTTCTCTTCGGTTTTCTTTGTTTGTCCTTTTTACTTTTCTTTCTGAACTCATATCCAAAATTTTCTTACACTCTGTACTTTTTTCTTGTAAGTCAAGACAATTTTTTAATACATGTTTAACATTTTTTAGATATATGATTAACATTTTCTTCAGAGGTAAATATACCAGGAGTCTTAGAACTTGTGCAACGGTCAGTTTAATGTATAAACTTGTAAAATACGTGTTTCTAATCCGCAAATTTGTATGAAGGTGCAAATACGGTCACATTTCACGTACACGGGCGTATTTGTCAGCCACTTCTTGTATTGGGCCCCTCAAATAAAAAAACAATTTCACACGCGGGTTTCTAACTCAGGACCTGCCGCAAATATTCTCGCGTTGACAGCCACTAAACCGATGCCAGTTCATGCTTTTGTAGCACAACTACTTTTTGTATTTGTCTCAAAAAAAGAACTTCTTATATTCTATCAACTCGACCGAAAAAATTAAAAAAGAAATGTAATCAGAAAAATGAAGCCGCACAGTTCAAAACTGTGACTACGTGAACCACCAGGCTACAACGGCACATGATGTCCTAAGAGCATCTCCAATAGATGGTCCAAAATTTGGTGGTCCAAAATCGAAGATGTAAAATTTGGACCGTCAAAAAGTGCGTTTTGAAGTTCCGGAAAAAGCTCAACTCCAACAGATGGTCCAAATTGATGGTCCAAAAGAGCAACTCCAATAGATGGTCCAAAATGAAGATGTAAATTTCTTAAAGCGACAAACTACTAGTCCATTCAACATAGTTCAAACATCAAATTCAACATAGTTTCATACATGAACTTCAACTACTACTTATTCAAACTACTAGATAAACTACTCCTCGTCGTCGAAGCTGCAGAACTACGCCCAGAACTCCTCTCCTTCTCCGGGTCGTCGCACCCCTCCTCCTCCTCCTCCACCGAGAAGTCTGCCTAGTCCTCCTCGGAAGAGGACTCGATGGGGATCACCGTCGAGGGACCGGCCTCGTCCTCCTTCTTCGCCCCCTTCTTCTTCTGCTCCGCCTCACGCTTCCAGTAGTACTCCAGCTCGGCCTGGACGTACTCCGGATGCTCCCGAGCAAACCTCGCCATCGCCTCCTCGTCGGTCTCGCCGGCACCGACGACAACCGACGGCTTCTTCGTCGTCTTCTTCTTCGTCGGGATCTCCTTCATCTTGATGCCCTGCGGCACAAGCATCTCCGCTTCTGCCCGACTCTCGATCTCTGGGAACTTGAGGTGCTCCCGAGGCCTCTCGGCATGCCACACCGCCACGTCGTAGGCACGCGCGGCCTCGTGGGCGGAGGGGTACGTGTCGATCCACCAACGCCTCCCGACGTCGGAGAACTCCACTCCGAAGTTACCGGAGGGCTTCTGCCTCACGCCGAAGAAGCCCGACTTGCCCTTCGGCGTCTTCTTCGGCGCCATCAGAGAGCGGTGAGAGCGGCGGCGGCGAGCGGCCGGGGCGGTGGCGGACGGAGCCGGGTGGGGCGGTGGCGGACGGAGCCGGGCGGGGCAGAGCTGCAGGGCGGCGGCATCGTGCGGGGCGGCGGCGGACGGAGCCGGGGCGGGTCGGAGCTACGGCGGGCGGGCCGGGGCCGGGCGGAGCTGCGGCGGGTCGGAGCTGCAGCGGACGGGGCGGGGCGGGGCGGACGGGGCGGCGATGCACGGGCGGGAGGTCGTGGGCGGGCGGGCGAGAAAGGAAAGGAACTGGCGGTTGGGCATTCGCAGGCGGCGGCTGATTTTGGACCAGATGCACCTCGTGATGTAAATTTGCACCGCGAGGTGTTGTATTTTACATCACGAGGAGGCCGCGGTCCAAATGTTTTTACATATGGACCGTCTGTTGAAGCTACGTTTTTGGCCTCGGACAGTTCAAAAGTTAGTTACTTTTACATTTGAACCATCTATTGGAGATGCTCTAAGGAGATAAACATTGTTTATGTTGTTATCTCTTTTTTTCTATGTAAGAAAACAACTTATATTATAGTGTTTGTAACATTAAAAAATGTTCACGTGTTACAAAAAGGTACATGATATTTTATTTAATATTAAGCATTGTAATAAAAAATTTGTGTAACTACCATGTGTCACATTTAAAAATATTTATGTATTTCAAAAAATGTTCATAACATCTTTTAAAAATGTTTAGACAATTTACAAAAATGTTTGCACAGTTTAAAAAATTGTGTACCATCCAAAAACTGTTTAACACATATTTGAAAAAAGTTTAAAACTTACATTTGAAAACTGTTAATCATATGTTTAAAAAAATATTAAACATGTATAAAACTGTTTTAGGTGTATACATAAGACGAACAATGTGTATGAAAAAGATAAACATCAAAACATTTATTTTTTAAA
The DNA here is from genome assembly GCF_018294505.1 of Triticum aestivum. Lineage (NCBI taxonomy): Eukaryota > Viridiplantae > Streptophyta > Magnoliopsida > Poales > Poaceae > Triticum > Triticum aestivum. The sequence goes on along the minus strand of NC_057805.1, from coordinate 512,828,633 downwards.
TGTTAATCATATATTTGAAAAATGAGTGTATAAAAATATTTCTGTTGTATGCAAAATGTATAATTTATAGGCAAAAGTAGGCATCAAAACATGTATTTAAAAAATATTAATAATGTATATGAAAAATGCTAAACATGTACTCCATAAGAATAATGTTTTAGTACGGTAAGTATGTTGACATCATATATAGTTATAGGAATATAAGAGCAACTCTAGCAGACCCCGCATCCCGCCGGCTCGCAAAACGCGTTTGCAGTTCGCGCAAAACCGCTTTTGCGGGCCGGCGCGGACATCCACAGATGCAGACCCCTCAAATAGACCCGCATAAAAGTATATTCGCGGAATATCCTTTTTTACGGGTCGGCTTCTGCGGGTTCTGCTCGGGCACCACTGCAACTACCCGCAAACAGAAAAACTGCAAATCTCGCATTTGACATAGGGTTTCACAAACAAGTTCAAATATAAACGACATAACACAGCTTTACGCGTAAATAAAAGCCAAGTTCATTACGGCAAACGCAAAAGAGGGCCCTGCAAAAGTTTGCGCCCATGTCCGGCATCATCTTGGTCGATCTTTACTCCGCGCCATCGAGTCCATCTTGAAGTTCATCGCCACCGCCGAATCCACCTTCGGCGCTTGTTCCAACTCCCGCACCGAAATCATCAACATTGCCACCATATGGAGCGGAGAAAACATCTCCGGAACTGTAGCACGCACGGGCCGACGCAACCATTCTCCTCTTCAAGATTTCTCTCCTTGCCATATCATGCCATGTTTTGGTGAGATCGTCCATGTCATTGCGGTTCATTGACATGATCCTGTTCTCTTCGGCGAGCAGCTTGGACATGGCTTTGTTTTCTGCAGCGCGTGCTCTTCTCTCCTCAATGGCAGCTTTGCGCAGCCCCTCTTCTTTGAGCAATTGCCACTTTTCTTGCTTCTCCTTTGCCTTCTTCTCGGCCAACTCTTTCTTGATCTCCAACGACTTCAACAACATCGACTCGTTTGATTGCATCATGGCATCAATCTTCTCCCTCAAGCTCGATGCTTCTTGCTCCCTCTTCATCTTCTCCTTGGTCTTCTTGTCGCCATCGGGCTTGTGCAAATTTCTTGGGCCATCATCATCCTCATCTTCATCCATGTTTGTAAATGAGCCTCTCTTTGGGGGGGACTCTTTGTCGATCAACTTCCATTTCTCGCACTTTTGGAGCAACTCCCAACAATGCTCTAGTTTGAAGAATTTGCCTTCCAAAGCTTCCATGTCCTTGTATCTACGTTGAGCAATCTTGTCATACAAAATGTGAACAAAGTGATGCAATCATTTCCCATGATGCAAATATGATGATGCACAACTTGAACAAAGGCAAAACAAACTCACATAGTCGGACTCCACGGTGCCACTTGGAGGTGCATTGCGTACTTGCTCCAAGCAAGCTGCCCAGCGGCTGCACATTGGTTTGATATTCTCCCAACGCCCTTGAAGCGACTGAAATGTGTGTGGAGTCCTATTGGGATGCTTTGCCATAATGCGAAAGTATTGATCTTCGATCCTTTGCCAATATCTCTTGGCGGTTTGAGAAGTACACGTGCATGCATCAAGAGACACCGCACTCCATGCTTTGATCAAAGCTTGATCTTTCAAGATCGTGTAGTTCTTCGATCTTATGTTTTTCCCAGTTTTTGTTTGCGATTGCTCATACGCTTCCGCTTCGATCTCCTCCAATTCGTCCTCACAACCATGATCATCCACGCCGCCCTCTGTTTCATTGTAGTCGAATGCGGCGAACGGGGCTTGATCAATGTCAACCGCGTTCGTGTCCAACAAGTTCACGAACTCGGTAGTTGCATTGTTTGAACCACCGCTATAGTGAACAATAACAAGTCATGAGCTATCGAGAATAATGGCGAAAATGAAAGGAAATCGCCATGACCGAAGACGCATACCTTCCGGCCATTTCGTCCAACACCTCGCTTGCGGGGGAGCGGCACCATTGAACGGCATCGCCGGAGCACCTTCTCGCGGGGGGATGGAGTGAGAGGATGAAGAAGGTGGCTTCTTTGTAGCCGGAATCTTCCTCCGCTTTACGCCCGCGACCTTGACGACCTTCTCCGCCGCCGGCCGAGATCGTGCTGCCGCGTTGGCGCTCGGAGCGCGGGCCATCGCGGCGGGGGCAGCCGGATTCCCGCCCTGCACGACCATGTTGCCCTGCCGCTTGCGGGCAGGCGCGTCGTTTGCTTGAGCGACGGCGGCGGGGCCAACATGGCCGGCGACGAGATCCGCCCGAGGGGAAGGAGCGTGCGCGACCTCGACGGCGACGGGGGACAGCATGGGGTCGTCCATGGCGGCGAGGGACGGCCGGGGAGGAAGCATCGGAGCGTGCGGAGGCGGGGCAATGGTGGCGGAGGGTGGGGGAGCGGGAAAGGTCCCGCGGAAATGTCCCTCCCGCCAGGGGTTGAGCTCGGGTCGGCCTCCCAGCCCGTGAAGATAGAGGTTGGGGGAGAAGATTTGCCGCGCTCCGCAAAAATATTTACGGGCCTGAGCGGGATGCGGGGTCTGATCGGGCAGATTTTCCCGTCCCGATCCGCAATTTGACGGTTATTTTGCGGGCGGGATGGGATGCAGGGTGTGCTAGAGTTGCTTTAAGTATACTACTATAATTACGTTGCTTAGTACGTTGGACGGCCGCATGCAGCGGCGCGTTGCAAAGCTGGGACGATGTTGGTAAAAAATACAAGAAAGGTCATTAAACACTAAAGATTACATGGTTTACTGATTGTGGCTGTGTGTGCTAGCGAACGGCGCTGTGAAGTTCCAAGTTCGATTCCCAGTTTTCTGATTTAGTTTTTATATAATTAATTTATTATTTCACTCTCTATCCTGACAAGTGGGACCCACACCTTATTTCACTCTCTATCTTGACAAGTGGGACCCACACGTCATACGAAGATAGACAGGGAGTACTTGGGCTTCATGCCATGCTGCTTGCCATGTCAGCCTGACAAATGGGCCACTGACACGTTGGTGCACCATGTGAGCACCTGATACGGCTACATATGTGAAATATGACCGTATTTGCATCTTCATGCAATTTCGTGGACCGGACATACGTATTTTGTAAATTTTGCACTAAATTTACTGAAGCGCGCAAGTCCTGAGAGTATCTCTAGCAGGCTCCTTAAAAGTTAACCCTTAAAAACACGTATAAAGGGCACTGTAAACCATTTTTATGATGCAAAATTGCGCCGGACAGTACAGACCTCATAAATAAAACTGTATCCCATTATAGCTCATATTTTTTTTCTTTTTTTCCTTCTTCCTTCCTCCCAACAGAGCTCGTCTCCGGCCACGGCATGCCTTGCCCGGGAACCTCAGCTCGCCCCGGCGCCACCCGCCTCGCCCCCGCCTTGCCCCGGCGCCGCCCGCCCCGACCGCGCGCTCCCTGGCGTGCCTTCCCATCCCCGATTGACCCCGGCACCGCCCGCTGCCGCAAGCGCTCCCCGGCGTGGCCGCGCGAGCTCCCCGCCGCTGCGTGTGATCCTCCCCCCCCCCCCCCCCGCCCTTCTCCGGGGCGCCCCGATTCGGGCCGCCGGTGACCTACTCCGCCCTGCCTGTGGACGGCCATGCCTCGACAGTGGAGGTTGAGCCGGTCGCAATTTGATCCGGCGTGCGGCGACGGATTTCGGTGAGTTCCGGGTAGATTCCGGACAGTTCCGCGGCGGCGCATCTGCTCCGACGAGGTTTGACCGGTTTACAGGTTGAAATGTACATATAAGGTTCTCGCCGATGGATTTTCAGTGCCCTTTAAAAAGTTGAAGGGCCGAATGAGTTTTACGAGACCTGCTAGGGGCCGTTTTTTCGACCGAAACTGTAAACACCTCTATTTTTTACGGGTTTGACCAGTTTAAGGGGTCTGCTAGAGATGCTCTAAGACTCCCAGTGTATTTACCTCTTTCTTCAAATATATGCTTTGATGTCTATGGTCATCGTACATGAGGTACTTTTTTGGTATATACCTCACATTTTCTATACAGGTTTAAAATTTCTCATACACATGATTAACATATTTTCAAAATATATGTTTTGGTGTCTATTTTCTTCATACACATCGTATATTTTTCTTATACATCCGACAAATATTTCTATGCATATTTTAAGATTTTTAATACATGTTGAACATTTTTCAAATACATGATTGAATATTTAGAAAAACATATATATTCATGTCAATTGTTTTCATACACATTGTACATTTTTCGTATACATCTAATTTTTTTGACATAGGTCTAAAAATTTATATATACATGTTTAAAAAAATCAAAAATATGTTTTGATGTATAATTTTATATATACAGGATTAACATTTTACTTATACATGTGAAACATTTTTCTATACATGTCCAATGCTTTTCAAATGCATGTTTAACTTTATTTTCTAAATTTTATGTAATGTGTTTTTTGTTATATATATCTATATTTTTTTAAGTAAGTAAAAGTATAAAAAAGGAAAAAAACAATAATGTAAGAAAAGCAAAAGAAAAAATGAGTGCTTTAAGGCATGCGGTCTTCCGCTAGCTGGGCCGGCCCATTTTCTTAGCCGCTAGAGGCGATGGGTCACTGTGTCTCGCGTCAAGTGAGATAGAGTCGCACTCCAATTCCATCCAAAGCGATGGAACTCCGTGAGACTTTTGTAGGCAGATCCTATTTAGCTCATTGAACTCCGTGAGACTTTTGTAGGCGATGGGTCGGGAAATAGCAGGACCACTATTTCGCGCGTAGGGCAGCGCGGGCGTTGTGATGCGTATTCGGGAGGTTGCTGGTTTTGGTCGGGCAGCTAGGTCCAGGCTGCCGGTGTTGGTTGGTGGTGAGAAAGAGGTTGCGGTGGCTCTCGCGGGTAGTCGGCACAGCGGCTTGCCGGCCGACAGGTCTCTTCTACGTCTCGCCATGCCGTCACAGAGTCGAAGCTGCCCTAGAGTGCTAGATGGTGACGATGACAAGTAGCCGGTGGTCTTTGAGGAGGTGTTGGTTGGCGTCAACTCTATCCATTTCTCCTGTCTTTTGGTGGTCTTCCTAATCGGAGCTGTCTGGCGCCCGCACCAGCGGTCGACTGTTATGCATGGGCCGGCATGGGTTTCGGTGTCTGTAGCGACGAAGGCTTCGTTGGCAGAAGTCAATGGTGAAGTCGGAGTCGCTGGCTCGTGGAGGAGTGATGACGATGACGCTTGGTGACGACCTCGACTTTGTGGTTCTTCTCTACGATGTTTGTATATCTTCGTATGGGTGCCAAGTCGGCCTGTTTTGCCATGTGTAAAATGAAGAAGGAATGTTAGAGACGTTTAGGAGATTATTCTATTGGTATTTACTGTAGTGTTTTTTACCATGTATTTATTGTATATAAAAATAATCTATAATTAATTTTATTTCACCGTCAATTTGATTGTATGTAATGATTCTAAAGTACACATTAAATTTGTAATTTAAAAATTAATTTAAGGCATTTTAGCCTTAATCATATGAATTGAAAGAAGGCAAATTAGGGTATTGTAGCTTTTCTAACATTCCTTCTTAATGTTAGAGGATCCCGTTCCCTGCGTGGGCTGTTGTAACCGTTTTACCCTGGTTTTTTGTTAGTTAGCCGTGCAACCTTCTTTTTTTTTAATGAAATCAGGATCCTTAGGGGCACATTTTCAAAAAGAAAAAGGAATACTTGAGATAAGTAATTCCAAGCTTGGAGGGAAGATCCTTGTCCCACGGGAATCGACGCTTCTTTCTACTGGTCGGCTTTGAGTTTGGGATTTTATGTTGAACACCTCACCCGTAAATTTGACATACAAACATTTAGGAAATTGCAATTGACGCTTCACCGTGAGTAGCTTCCCACACAACTCAAGTAAGTACCAAAATGTGGCGAGGTGATCAGTGGGTGCGTAAGGCATCTCGTCACACAGGATGCCATCATTGGTCATGTTGTCTCCAATTGTCCTCAATTCATACAATTTGCGCTGATGCAGATCCTCTTCGTTCTCACCATAACGGTCTGGGTCCTCATCTGCGTTCCTCTCCACACTGGGATCAGCATCGCCCGATCTGATGTGGTGCTTGATATTGGTGATTGTGGGTATGCCATCAGCATTGAAGCTTGTATTCAAGGAGAAGAGGTCCTCTGCCTGGGTGATCCCGTAGAGTTTGTTTCCAAGGAGCATGATGTCAATAATGTCTATGAAGGGGGCTATTTGTGGCCTCGGTAACCACATACCCTATCCCAGTCGGATTAAGATGACCGAATAGTTCCAATTGTTGGTCATGGTGACGACGAGCTGGTCATCCAAAGTCGATCGGACGAGCACCTTGTGGATCTGAAATAACTTCGAACTATTACCGATGATAGCATCCAGCTCGGTGAGAGCTACAACTTCCTTGGAGAAAGGATTGTGCAAGAAATAGGTATGCGTTTCTTCATCATCATGAGTGTAGTCGAAGGTGAGCCAACTGTCCGTGGAGCCAATGCATCGCAAGTTGTCAGGGAAGGAGCTGTTGATGTTGGAGCGTTTGAACGAGGTGTGCTCCTGGTTGTCAATAGTGAACCTAGGAGGAGCTCTTATGCAGGTTATCTACAGATGTACCGGGATTCTTCGTTTATGGTCCTCTCTACAACGCGTGAAGAACCGAGACTTGTTTATGAAGGTATGTACATGATTGAAGGCTATGGCGAGGGATACTTTTATCCAACATAGGTGACAACATGATCTTAAGATTGGTCCCCCTCCGCTTTAGGCGTTATACGGATACTTCATGTTTTCCTCTGATTGGAATTGGATCCACGCCGTGTTTCCACACTGCTGCCATGGAGGCGGAGAGGAAACTGCTTGCAGTGGCGGAGCCAGGAATATTTGGTTAGGGGGGCCAAATGAGGCTAACACAGGCTGGGGAGGGCCAAACATTGAAAAAATGAGCTTTTTACAGCAAATGATCACTAAATATGTATTATACATAAGCAAATTAGTATTAAATCACTGATGTTAGGGGGGGGGCAGGGCCCCTGCTGGCCCCCCTGTCTCCGCCACTGACTGCTTGCCAGGAACGCGGTACCGTCTGCATCCATGGTAGTTGCGGTGGAGGGGGAGCCGAGGAGCGCCCGGATCGACACGCTGTCTGGAAGCGGGCGCGATCTGCCAGGTTAGGGAGCCGGGCCAATACGAGGCCTAGGATATCCTCTGGGAGTTCCGACCACGGCGAAGAAGACAGCTAAGAAGCAATGGGACGCCGGCTGGAACTACACACCGCTTGGAGGCCGGCGGCGAAGAGATCCAGGAGGTCGTCGGACCACCGCGGCGGCGATGCCATTGAATTTTTTTTGAGGGGTAAAACACACTTTATTGATCATAAACCACAGTTTATGGGATACAAATTGCATGGGGATTCATAAGCCACAAATGGCGCCCCTGCTGAAGACAAATGGATCCACAGTTTGATGCGCTGCTTGGTTTGGATCGTACGTAAGAGTTGCAGCGGAGCGGAGAAGGCGACGGACTGGTGGTGTCGTGGTACTGTTGTTCCACGTCCCTGCCCGCACATGTAGCGAACGAAACACGTGATACTGGGCCGTGGAACCATATGCTGCCGTGGTGTTCTATTCGGCCTTTTGAACCTCGAAGCCTACTCTAACGCGAATACTATATCTCGCCGGAAGCATGCACGCACATGGCCTCGCCCGTTAGCTCTACTCGGGTTTCTCATACTTTTTTCTTCTTCTTTTTTCATTTGTTTTCTCTCGATTTTCACTGGGGTTTTTCTTCCCTATTCCATTCCCTTCAATGGTTCATTTGTTTCTTTCTTTGTTTTTCTCTGGTTTTCTTGTTTTCTTTGTTTCTTTTTCCTTTTTTCACTAGTTTTCCTCTGTTTTCTTTTTTCTCTTTGCTTTTCTTTATTTATTTCTTTATATTGTTTTTTAAACACATGTCTACTTTTTTATTATACTTGTAAGCTTTTTTAAGTGAAGACCATTTTTCTAATACACATTTTACATTTTCATATGAATTATTAAAATCTTGTTTAAATACAGACTTTGATGTATATTGTTTTCGTACATGAGGTATATTTTTGTTATATATCTAAAATAGTAAAGGTTTAACATTTTTCATATACATGATTAACATATTTTCAAATATATGTTTTGATGTCTACATTTTTCATACACATTATACATTTTGTTCACATATCAAAAAAACATTCCACGTTTACAAAACATTAACACATGTTTAACATTTTTCAATATATGATTAATATTTTTAAAAATATATGTTTGGATGTCTATTGTTTTTGTACACATTGTATATTTTTCTGTATGCATCTAAAAGATGCATAAATGTTTAATAAAATATACATGATTAACATTCAAATTTATGTTTGAAGTCTACTTTTTTTCATACACATCATACATTTTTCTGTACAGGTTCAGCACTTTTGAAATGGATGTTTGACTTTTTTCTATATTCTATGTAAATTAGTTTTTGTTTATGAGTTTCCCAAGTATAAATAAAAGTTGAAAAGGAAAATAAAAATGTAGAAAAACAAAAGAAAATAACAATTTAAGGCCTGCAGCCTCTCACGCTGGGCCGGGCCATTTTCTCGGCCGCTTGAGGCGACAGGCCGTTCTGTCTCACGTCACGCCGCAACTCTAAAGCCGAAATCACTAATTAAGGAGTACTCGCTGCAAAGAATACTCCCCTTCCCAGGTCACGACAAGTGGCGCACATGCAGCGCGCCACTTGTCGCAACCTGGGAGTTTTCCCTTTTTTCGTAGATCCGTTTATTCAAAATGTTTTATCTTTTAAACCGTGCATCCAAATCTCAAACCGTTTTCACCATTGGATTCCTCGCGTCGAGATCTTCAAAACTAGATCTCATGTTGATAGGTTTTGACGAACTTTTTTTCATAAAAAGAAAACGGACGAAAAAAACCGGACGAAAAAACCACACCGGGAGCACGGTTTTTTCCCCTTTCTGAAAGAGGCACGCCCGTGCCTCTCGCGAAATCACAACCGTGCCTCTCGCGGAAGCAAAACCGTGACTCCCGTGAAAGGAAAAAAAACAGAAAACGCGTTTTTTTTTTCCTTTCCGAAAGAGGCATGCCCGTGACTCTCGCGAAAGCACAACCGTGCGTCTGGCGAAAGCAAAACCGTGACTCTCGCGAAAGAACAAAATAGAAAACGCGTTTTGTTTTTCCCTTTCCGAGAGGCACGCCCGTGCCTCTCGCGAAATCACAACCGTGCCTCTCGCGGAAGCAAAACCGTGACTCCCGTGAAAGGAAAAAAAACAGAAAACGCGTTTTTTTTTTCCTTTCCGAAAGAGGCATGCCCGTGACTCTCGCGAAAGCACAACCGTGCGTCTGGCGAAAGCAAAACCGTGACTCTCGCGAAAGAAAAAAATAGAAAACGCGTTTTGTTTTTCCCTTTCCGAGAGGCACGGCCGTGACTCTCGCGAAAGCACAACCGTGCCTCTCGCGGAAGTAAAACCATGACTCTCGCGAAAGAAAAAAAAACCGAAAACGCGTTTTGTTTTTCCCTTTCCGAGAGGCACGGCCGTGACTCTCGCAAAAGCACAACCGTGCCTCTCGCGGAAGTAAAACCGTGACTCTCGCGAAAGAAAAAAAACAGAAACGTGTTTTTTTTTGTTTCCGAAAGGCACGGCCGTGACTCTCGCTAAAGCACAACCGTGCCTCTCGCGGAAGAAAAACCGTGACTTTTCGTGAAAAAAACGCGTTTTTTCGCGTAAATTTTTTTTTCGACAAATTTTTGTCAAAAAACTAAGGAAGACCGGGGGAAAACCAAAACGTAAAAAAAACCGAAAAAAGTTTAAAAAGCCGAAAACGCGTGCGGAAAAATAAAAAAAGAAAATCTGAAGGAAGCGTCCAGAGCGCGACACGTGGCGAATGGCTGAAAGCACGCCAAGTGGCGCTGATCGTTGCGAGGCTTCCGAAGGAGCGCTTGTTAACTAGTTGCTCCCCTCTAAAGCGATGAAACTCCGCGAGACCTATGTAGGAGGATCCTATTTAGCACGTAGGTCGGGAGATAGCGGAACCCCTGTTTCACGCGTAGGACGGCACATGTAGCGAAGGAAACGTGATACTGGGAAATGTTCGGCAATTTGAAAATATGTTCAGGAATTTAGAAAATGCTCACGAGTTTGAAAAATTATTCATGAATTTCAAATTTGTTCTTGATTTTCAAAAAGTTTACATATTTCGATATTGTTCTCGAATTTGAGAAAAAGTTTGACTGGACTCCTGCGTTGGAAACATTCAGATAACATTATTAACAGCTTTAGTACTACACCGTGCTCGCTATGCACTAACCTTAGCTACAGTCAACATGGTAGTCTTATTCACCAACTTATAAGTTGTATGAAAACCTATCTTACCTACGGCCGACAACTACAGAGCGAACCCCTTGAATTAACTTGGGTCACAAGTGTGTTTTTGGCTGTTTTAATTGCATCATTTGGTGTAAATGCATACATGTATCAAGAAATTGTTAAATCCATTGTAACATATCAGATACATTCAACCCAGAGGAAAGGATGAAGCAGCAAACTAATGTTTCAGTGCCAGCGTCTCGTAAATACTTAATGTACTATGTTTTCTATTTATGTAGACCTAATTATAAACTAGATACCACAATCTTGAAATTTCTTTTTAAGGGCAATCAAGATATTTCTAAGACCATGCACTTAGCAATCCCCTACCAACATATTTAAGGAAACAGGTAGAGATATACACACTATGTTAGAGATATATATACTACTAGATGACCGGTTGCGCCAATGGCGCAAAGACCGAGTGCATGCCAATTATTGTAGGAGTGTGCACTAAAATATGTAAACACAAAATGAAAGCGTATATTTCTTTTATTATGCCTGTTTCAATAGCATACCACACAACAGTCTAAGCAGCAAATAACTGACAGTTAAATGCCAATGATGGTCTTAGGGGATTACATAAGATCCAAAAGGATGATAGACATAGAAGTCTTAGTAGGCATTTATACTAATGCTAAGTTATATAACAAACAGCTCTTGCAACTTACTTATATTGAGTAGACGATCAGTCCTTTGGAAGTGCATTTGAAGGCCCTTTGTTCATGCTAGATGACCCGTTGCGCCCATGACGCAAAAAGCGAGAGTAAGCCGAGTATTAAAGTCATGCATATGAGATTGATTTAAACCAACTTAATAAATACTTACATTCCATTACATGATAGCTTAAAAGAAAATATTCGTATCACGCAAAAAGGAAGAGCGCATTTAACATGCATATTAGACTGATTTAGAACAAGTTAATGGATACTTATATTCCATTACATGATAGCTTAAAATAAAATATTCAAATCACTTGATAATAGCATACATTGATGGCTTTATAAAGTAAGCTATATTAGCAGAGATGCATTGTGTATATAGTGCCTGTCCATTAACCGTTGCCTGAGTCTTCTACCTGCCCGTTGCCCGAGTCTTGTACGTGTCGCGAGTAGGAAGGGAAGAATGAAGCCAAAAAATGATGAAATGATATGTTATAATAACAACAAATGATTAGAACAAAAGGCCAAGGCCAAACATCACCTTATCGTCAACTTAAGAATTTATTTTTTTCAACAAGTTGTGCATCTAAAATCCTACTCAATACCTGAGAAAAAGATGTTTTAGTAACATGCCAGCAGGACAAAGAACAAATGCAACAAGGGATTTCAAGAATACTGGCATTTCTCCATGCCCTGTGTTGACGTGGCTTGCTGTAACCCCCACGTGGCTTGCTGTAACGAAGATCCTTTTTTATCTCTAACATAGCAAGCACCTATACATATATAGAAAATAGTTGCACAAAGTCGGAGATTGAAAACAGAAGTTAACACTCAAACAAAAAGGAAGAGAGCAGTTGACTTTTCCCCTAGCTTATTCATGTTTGTCACATACGACTTTCATTGCTGGGAGATAATCGTAAATAGAAATATGGTTCTTGTACCTACAAAAAACATGGCTCTTGTGATCTACAGCAAGGGCCTCTCTTCTAGTGAAGCCTCTACGTTTGTAATCTTGATTCTTTTATGTGAGTTCATATTCAATTCTCTTGCATATCTTCAGAGATATAGTACTCCCTAAATTCTTCCTCTCAAAAAACATTATATGAGGAATTTTCGTCATGAAGCATCCTTCATGGACAAGTAGATAAAACCCAAACGATTCCTCAAATCTGGACAAGCACATCAATGGAGGGGACATAGTCAATATCATACCATAATATATCTATCTAAAATGAACAGTGCTAGGAGGTTGTTTTAAATCTGGACGAGGAGGGAGTAGTTCACCCTCGGGGCTGAGGGTATGTACCAGTAGCTATGTGTTTGATCTCTCTCTCTCTCTCTCTCTCGTGTTCTTGAGGTGATACGATCTTGATGTATCGCTAGCTTTGCTATTATAGTTGAATCTTATGATGTTTCTCCCCCTCTACTCTCTTGTAATGGATTGAGTTTTCCCTTTGAAGTTATCTTATCGGATTGAGTCTTTAAGAATTTGAAAACACTTGATGTATGTCTTGCCGTGCTTATCTGTGGTGACAATGGGATATCACGTGATCCACTTGATGTATGTTTTGGTGATCAACTTGTGGGTTCCGCCCATGAACCTATGCATAGGGGTTGGCACACGTTTTCGTCTTGACTCTCCGGTAGAAACTTTGGGGCACTCTTTGAAGTACTTTATGTTGGTTTGAATAGATGAATCTGAGATTGTGTGATGCATATCGTATAATCATACCCACGGATACTTGAGGTGACATTAGGGTTTTGGTTGATTTGTGTCTTAAGGTTTTATTCTAGTACGAACTCTATGATAGATTGAAGGGAAAGAATAGCTTCGTGTTATTTTACTACGGACTCTTGAATAGATCGATCCGAAAGAATAACTTTGAGGTGGTTTCATACCCTACAATAATCTCTTCGTTTGTTCTTCGCTATTAGTGACTTTGGAGTGACTCTTTGTTGCATGTTGAGGGATAGTTATATGATCCAGTTATGTTATTATTGTTGAGAGAACTTGCACTAGTGAAAGTATGAACCCTAGGCCTTGTTTCAACGCATTGTAATACCGTTTTCGCTCACTTATATCGCTTGCTAACTTGCTGTTTTTATATTTTTCAGATTACAAAAACCTATATATACCATCCATATTGCACTTGTATCACCATCTCTTCGTCAAACTAGTGCACCTATACAATTTACCATTGTATTGGGTGTGTTGGGGACACAAGAGACTCTTTGTTATTTGGTTGTAGGGTTGTTTGAGAGAGACCATCTTCATCCTACGGCTCCCACGGATTGATAAACCTTAGGTCATTCACTTGAGGGAAATTTGCTACTGTCCTACAAACCTCTGCACTTGGAGGCCCAACAACGTCTACAAAAAGAAGGTTGTGTAGTAGACATCAGGCACCAAACCGTCTTGTGCCTAGCGATGAAACGTCTGAAAAACTCAAGGCACACGATTAGTCCGCAAAAGCATTGTCATCAATCACCAAAACACCTTAGGGATAAATATGCCCTTACACTCGCCCACCATAATGTTGGCGATTTTCATGCACATATTTTTGAATAAACAGAAGCAACTCATGGAATAAGTGGGAATTTCCGGTTCTTGTCGACGAAGCCCTGAAAGTCAACACCGGATGTTCCATGATCTCAACACCAATTCTATGGATGTCGTAGTTTGATGGATGGGTTGATGAAGGTCTCTATTGAGCATTGTAATACATAATAATAATAAAAGAAGCTAATGTGCTAACTCACGAGGGTCGAGATGATCGACCGTCTATGTTGTTGGAGTCCCCCTGGTTCGTCTCCCTGGTTTCATCTTTAGTTCTTTAGCAGATGATGCAAGTGTGAGTTGAAGTGATAAAGCTTGCCATAAAGGCCTTCCTGTAAAAAAAAAAAGAAGAAGATGAAGAACAAAACAAATCAGAAGCAAAAGAAGTGCCCTCACGCAGGATCGAACCACGGACCTTCAGTTTACAAGACTGACGCTCTACCACTGAGCTATAAGGGCTTTGTTGGCATTTTCTCGAAATAACTTTATATATTACCGAATTAAACAAAAGCACATGTATGGTTGAACCTCTAATGCCACGCCTACACATGACATGTATGGTGTATCATGGAGTATACTGCAAAGGAAACAGGATCCGAAATGTGCATCACAGAAATCAATCTTCATCTGCATCATCACAGCACCGAGCCAAAAAAAATCTCATGATCATCTTTTGTTAGACTTTACAAAAAGAGTCATGATCCCCCTCATTGATCAATATACACATTACACATGTCCGATGATGTATCAGTATTATCTTCCATCACAGCCGGCGAGGAGCTGATCCGACGCCGAGCAAGAAGACGATTCACTTGCCGTTCCATGTCTGCGCTCTCTTCTTGGCCAGGAACATGACCATGCGCGGGAAGAAGGGCTTCTTCTGCCCGGCCTCCTCCGCCGCCGCCATCGCCGCCATGTCCGCCCTCGGCATGTACCCGGCCCTCGGGCTCAGGATGTGCGGGTTCCCGCCGCGCGCGTCGCCGCCCTCCAACGTCGAGATCTCCGCCAGCCCCGTGCGGGGCGGCGACGCCGTCTCGCCGCCCGCGCGCCGCCGCAGCTCCGCCTGCAGCTGCCGCTCCGCCGCCAGCTTCGCCGACTCCGCCTGCTCGCACTCCTCCCTCGCCGCCCGTAGCGTCTGCCTCCTCAGCTCCGTGTCCCTCCCCAGCTTCGCCAGCTTCTGCTGGCCCCGCGCCTCCGCGTCCTTGGCCTCCTTCACCTGCCTCAGCGCCTCCGCCACCCGCTCGCCGGCCGCCTCCTCCGTCCCCCGCGCCCTCCGGCTCAGCTCCTCGTACTCCTCCGTGGTCAACGCCACGCAGTCTTCGGGGACTTGGCTCTGCGCGCTCTGGGTGGCGTCCTGCTGCTGCTGCAGCAGCGCGTCCGCCGAGGCCGCGGCGGCCTCCGCCGACGCCTTCGCGGCGAGTACCTCCCGCAGCACGGCCTCCAGCCGCGCCTCCGTGGCCTGGACCGCGGCCCTGGCCACGCGCGCGTCTTCCCTGGCCGCGGCGACTTCCTCCTGCGTCGCCCGAGCGCTCGCCTTGGCTCGCTCCGCCTCTCGCCGTGCCTCGTCAAGCTGTTCGGGCGTCGTCTTCTTCTTCCCCTCTTCGCTGTCCCTCGCTCTTGCCTGCGCCGCGGCGAGCTCGGAGGTCACCCAGCTCAGCTCCTCCTCCAGCGACTGGATGGACGCGGACGACGACGTGCTCTGCTTCTGCCGTAGCGCGGCGAGCTCCGCCTTCTCCTTCTCCAGGTCTGCGCGCAGCGACGCGGCGGCGATGTGCAGGATCTTGGTCTCGTCCTTGGCCTTCTCGACGCTCCCCATCGCCTCCTCGAGCTCCTTCTTCGCCTTGCCCACCATCGCCGGCGTGCTGCTCGCTGCCGACGTCTGTTTATCCTCCTCCTCGCTGGCCCCTTGGACCGCGCGCGCGAACAGCTCGGCTCTGAGGGTCGCGAGATGCTCGGAAGCCGCGGCCACCTGGGACTCGAGGTCGCCGGCCGCGGCCAGCTCATCCCTCAGCCTCCGCACCTCCATCTCAGCTTCCTCCAGCTGGTTCTGCCACCGCACCTTGTCCTCCCGCCACGCCAGCGCCAGCCTCATCCTCTTCTCCTCCGCCGCGTCGTGGGCGGCGCGCGCGGACTCCAGCTCGGCCCTGAGCACCTCGAACTCCGCGGCGGCCTCCCTCAGGGCCTCGGCGGCGTGCACCGTCTCGCCAGCAGTGTCCCGCACCCTCGCCGCCGCGGCGCTGGCCTCCTCCGCGACGGCGTCCCGCTCCTTCCTGAGCGCGTCCATCTCGGCCCTGGCCGCGCGCAGGTCGGCGAGCGCGGCGGCGTGGCGGCCGCGGACGGAGTCGAGCTCGGCTTTCGCCGCCGCGCGCTCCCGGGCGCTCTTCTCGAGCTTGCGCAGGCGGAGCTTGGCGAGCTCCGAGTCCTTGCGCGCCTGCGCCTCGGCGATCTGCGCGCGCTTGACGGTGAGCCAGAGGTCGTCGATCTCGCCGGTGGCGCCCATGAGGTCCTGCTGCGCCTCCGCCCGGGCGGCGTCCACCTCCCGCGTGCGGCGCTGGTACTCCGCGGCCTCCGCGTGCACCACGATGAGCTCCTCCTCGGCCTGCTGCCGCCGCTGCACGAAGGAACCAGAGCAAATCGTCAGACCGACCGACCGACCGACCGACGGAGGGAGCAGCTGGTCATCATCGACGGAGACGCGGATGACATAGGGGGGGGGGGGGGGACCTCTCGCCAGTCGAGGATGCCGCCGAACTTGGAGACGGCGCCGCGGACGGGGTCGACGGGCGCGGCGGAGTCGACGTGGACCTTGCCGTCGATGACGCGGACGAAGCGCTCGGCGATGTCGGAGGCCGTGTAGGCCCCCGGGCCGCCCTCTCCGTCGTCGTCGTCCTCCTGGCGGTGGGTGTCGAAGAAGTCGGCGTCCTCGGAGCTGGCGCGGGAGACGGAGGCCGACGCCGGCGCCGGGTGGCTGCCGCTGGCCCCTTCCATGCTGGAGCTAGCCTCCTCCATCCCGCAGCATAGGCGTAGGACGCGGAAGAAGCACCTCCTGGCCGCACCCACGCTCCCGGATTCCTGCAACAATGCCGAGCTCTAGGTCGGTTGAAGCTGAAGCCTAGCGAGCAATCCATGGCGACGGAGGGAAAGAAAGCCACGTCGGTGAATCACCTGGGTTGTTGGCTTGATCGTTCCTATTGAGCTGTCGTCGGCGGGGAGGAGCACGTCGACGAGGGGGGAGAGGGATAGGCTCTGGCTTGGTCGGTGTGGGTGGGAGGAGGAGGGAGGGAGGAGAAGAGTGTGGCGGGGAGGCGATGGCGCGCGCGAGCCGCGGAGCCTCTCCTGGCTGGCGCTCACGCGCGGATTGTTTTTGTTTTTTTTGGGTGGGTGGGTGAGGGAGGGAGGGAATCTGGAAATCCTGGGCCGGAATTCGGCAGCCATTGGATCGATATCTCGGCGCTCTGCTGGGCCGTGCGTGGGAGCCATTGGTCCCCGTCTCGTCGGATCGGGACAGCTTTGTTTGTTTGGCCCAACCCAAACGAAGCCAGCGTGAGGCCAGCAGCGCCCCGTGTCGCCGTGGACTCCACAGCCCTCCCAGTCCCAGCGCCGCCCGCCCACCCCCGGCCACGGCGAGATGAGGCCCGCGGCGGCCGCGGCCGCGTCCGTGCTGCAGGCGCCGCGCCGCGCCCTCGGAGGGGTGTCGCTCGTCGCCGCCCGCTGCGCCTCCTCCTCCTCCTCCTCTTCGGTCGCCGCCGCCGCCGCCACTTCGTACGGTCAGGCTTCTTCTTCATGCCTAGTTCGTTCCCGGCGTTTTATCTGGCTTCCCCTGCATGATTACGGCCGGTTGATTCGAGGAATCGAGTAGTACGCGCTGCTTATAGATGGTTGGATTCGTAGGCTTATTTTGTCATCCAAATATATCTAATCAAGACGTACTAGTGTGGATTATTATTGGTTGATGGGTTCCTGCTATGGCATTAGATTCGGGGAGCCGGCTGGATCCAGAATGTCATAGTGGTTATAAACTCGTATCATTACTTCTAGGAAATAGGAATGGACCTCAACTAGCATTTTTCAGAGATGTGGTTACTCTCTAGTATGACCGTTTGAGCAGAACCCAGTGAAGTTGTAGCTTAACACAGCACATTTCTGCCTATGCTGCTCTGCTGTTTGCATCATCCATGCAATTACTCCCCTCTACTTCTTTTCCTTTTGCTAGCCGACGTTTCTGACACTTGTCCTGCTGGAATTTTCAGATCATGTGTCGTTTGTCAAGGAAATCGCCGTGACCGACCCCCCGGAGCATCTTAATTCTCTGTTGAATGTGCTTCATGCACGAGGTACGACTTCACATATCTCAGTATGATTTTTCATTTCCATGGATTCTTCAGCAGTGCCAACCTTTTGTCCATGCTTACTCAATGGGTTTCAGCAGCATCAACAACTGTCATCTCATCTCGTTGTCTTTCTTAATCTAGTAAACGTTTTAATTTTGGTTTTGCATAGGTGGTCTCTGGTCAGAAACTTAGAGCAGCACCGGCTAGAGAAAGCATAGTGTTAAAATTGTAGCTCCTGTTCTCTCTTCACCTTGATGTCAAGATTACATTTGGCACTTGGCAGGTGAGAAGATAGTTTCTCCTGGAGCTAAAAGAGGGCTGATTCCACTTGTTGTTCCCCTGTCGGAAAGTCCACAAGGTTTGGATGTGTTCTGGACTGAATTATTCACCTGAACAGTGATTACGAACACTATGATTGTATAAGTTGAAAGGCCTGACAGTATTAGTCAAAATGTAGGTAACTTGACATCCCTGCTGAGATGGCCGACTGCTCCAAGTGGGTTAGTTGCCCCTCCATATACTGTTTATATATTTTTATTGTTTTCACCTCTGGAAGCTGGAACTGGTATTTAAATGGTCTGTCTACATCTGCTTGTCTTTCAGGATGGAAATGCCTGTAGTGGAAGTGCGTAGCCATGGACTATGGCTTTTGGCTAAAAACGTAAGTCTATATTGCTAAGTGTTTGTAATGTTTTATTTTACTACATGTGCACATGCAATCCATTTACAAATTTTTACTCATATTTATCAGGTCAATCAATATATTCATAGAATACTTGTTGAGGCTGATAGCAGTGCTGAGAGTGGTGATGATTTATGGTCTGCTGTTCGAGAAGATTTGTGGTCTGCTGTAGGGGAAGCTGGTACAAACATTTACAGAAGAGGTGATTTCAAAGAATCACAGATAGCAGACCTTGATGTCTATTTGTTGAAAAAGGTTGAGAGATACACCTTAGTTTGTAACTACTGAGTTTGAGGACAAGTATCTTTACTGATATCTTACTGTAGGTTGGACTCTTTCCAGACATTCTAGAAAGGAAAGCATCACGCCACCTGGAAAAAGGAGATAGTGTAAAACTCTTTCCTTCTTCGGAGATACATTATTCATGTTATCTGACGAGATTTAATGTACGTTGCATTTGCCCTTCAGGTCTCCGCTCTTATTACTTCAGAATTCTATACTAGAGATCAATTTCCTGGATTTGGAAGACCCTTTGTGTTCAACTCAGAAGTTCAAAAAAGGTACTGATGTGTGAGCTGTATAGCATAATTATATGTTATTTCATCAGATGTTGTATCTACTAGGTAGGTTGACTGGAAATATCTACTAGGTGGGTGATTGTTGTTCTATCTATTAGGCACTCATTGTGTAGTTACACTTTGCATGAGCACAGTGTGCGCTGGTGAATGGTGATCCCTATCAAAATATGAGTCAAGCAGTTATTATGGCATCTTGCTGTTCTGCTGCACCTTTGGTTGTGCTGGATTGAACCGACTAGAATTCGTTTGTGGTAAAAAAATATCTATTGATATAAGATTGCTAATAGTACTTTCAACTGATTTCTGATTTGAGAGATATCTATTGTGGTGTAAATTTCGTAAAAGAATAGAGATCTAAGAAGTTCTCCAAGTGTTGTGGACTAGCAGGACAACACTAACGTTGTGAATAAATAACAAAGCAATGGCGTGCTAATGTTTGGCAACTGCGCTGTCATACATGTTGTAAATCAGATAACATTTCATCTATATAAGTGCCTGAATAAACCTGTGGACTGTGGTGTACATGTAAAGAATCAGGGTTCCTAATTTTGCTTGTTCTTTTCTTCAGAATTGGGCGTACATCTGAAGCCAAAGAATCAGCTCGAGTGGCTTTGAAGTCACCATGGTGGACACTAGGCTGTAGATACGAAGTATGGTTTCTCATGTTACCTTCTCCTTTTCGCTTTCTGCTTCTATGTCTCAGCTGAGCAACCTTTTACCTATTTTCTTTTCGTCATTCCTTACGACAGGAGGCAGCTGAACTAGCTGGGTGGGAGGATGAGCAGATTGAGTTCATAAGAGAGAAGGTATCCGAAGAGGGCAAACAAGACGATCTGAAGAAAGGAAAAGCTCCAGAGCAGGTCTGTAACAACAAACCGTCTACCATTCCATCATAGATGCCCAGTTGCTTCCCTGCACCCTGTCACATGAGCTTCTCGAACTGCAGGTGGTCCTTGACGAGGCGGCGTTTCTGATGGATCTAGCCACGGTCGACGGCAAC
Source organism: Triticum aestivum (assembly GCF_018294505.1). NCBI lineage: Eukaryota > Viridiplantae > Streptophyta > Magnoliopsida > Poales > Poaceae > Triticum > Triticum aestivum. Next base: position 512,808,414 of record NC_057805.1, on the reverse strand, counting down.
TGGGACGAAGTCGTGGATCGGATTGCCGACTGCTACAGAGAGGCTGGGATCCACGACATTGCAAAGTTCATCGCTTATAGGGAATAGAACACCTGCAGTTCATGTTTCCTACGTGCACGATGATGCTTCGAAATTTTTTGCGGCACTCGGCTTCGGAGTTCAGACTGAGAAGTGTAGTGTAGTGTAGGCTTAGCTTTTATGAGCAAGAAGAAACTATTTCAGCGTGTGGATCATAGGCGTATCTTTGTGGTCACGTCGCACGAGCGAAAATAATGCCCAGTTTATTTGATTTCCTTTTGTCGTCTATGTATGTATTCATGATTAATAATATACTAAATAAACCTCAAGTTGTTGCAACATTTGGTTATTTGGTCAACCAAGTTTCAAACATGTCGAATCTGGACAGGAGCCGATGTGTCTATCCACATGGGCGGTGACGTAGCATATCAATTCGACACTTGAGCCCCTTATTTTGAGATTGGCAAATACTGACTAGCTATGTACTCAACTAACTTATGATTGTAGCTGACCACCCTGATGAAAATCAGTGCTTCAATTTGCTTAGAGACGGAGCTGGTTGATGCTGGACAAGAACCTATGGGGGAAGACCAACAAGATGAGCAGCCAGAAGGAGTTATCCCAGAGGCTCCTCAGATGCCACCAGCTTTGAAAGAGAAGTGGAGCCCTGTCCAAGCTACTGGGCAGAGCACAAGATTTGACTGCAAGGGGAAGACCATGATGGAGCTAGCCCAGGAGAACAAAAAGGTGAAAAATCTTGAGACCCCCAAGCCTGCAGCTAACCCAAGCCTTTGGTTATTTGGTCAATCAAGTTTCATTTTTGTTGCTCACACTGTAGGAGTAGATATTTCTGATGTTCTAGCTGATCACTCTCTAGTTGATTTAACAATTTAGAACCTTTTGAGCCCCAAGATCTCGTGTCTCCCACTAGTCTTGTAAATAACATGCCCTATTTCATTCAAACTGAACTGAACTTGTGAGAACATGGATAGGAACCTCAATCCAAAAAGAAAAGAAAAACATTTCCGATTTACCTTGGCCTTTTCACTGTCACTACCAATGGTTTTGATGGGATCCATGCTATCTTGATTGGACTCTCGAGATTAGATGGACATGTTTACTTGAAATAAAAAACACAAGGCATAAGCAAATGTTGTCACAATGATAGAATCAATCGAGCTCGATGATTTTTTTTCTTCAGGTTTTCTTCATGGAGTCTTCAAGTTTTGTTTGGGGGGTGGTAATGCAGCGGTGTTGTTCCGGCGTAGGAATAATGTTTTCCCCCTCTTTGCTCGTTCCGTTTGTGTGCTTATATCCAGCGGAAGGCGTGCGGGTCCGTGTCTCCGGCGGGTCCTCCGAGATGCAGTCGGTTTATTCCAGTGGACCAGTCTGTATTCGGCTGACTTTCGTGGCCCTTATCGGTGTTCATCTTCTCCGGGGTGGCGATTTGCTTCGCAGATCGTGGTCATCGGCGTCTCTTGGTCTACATCGACGACTTCGTGGCTGTTGCTTCTACAAGCTCCTGAGTTTGAAAAAGTTTGCTCCGCCGAGGCGGAGACCCATAGGTGGCATCTTGCTATGCTCACGACCCGCCGTCGGCGGATGTAGGAGGAAGAAGACTTCGACATCCAAGAATTTGAATGTAATTTTTTTTATCTGCATGTGTGTGTTTGTAATGTCTACACATATACTTCCTCCGTCCTAAAATGTAGGACATTTTTTTGACACTATTCATGGTACTCCCTCCGGTCATTTTTACTTCGCGTATTAGATTTGTGTCAAGTCAAACTGTGCAATGTTTGATCAAATATATATTACATTTGGGGACAGAGGGAGTAGGATTTTAGTATTCCTTCGTCCCGAGTTAGTTGTCTTAAATTTGTCTAGATACATCCGTGTCTAGACACGTTTTCAAGGAGGAGTTGACGTGGAAAAAAACTTGAAGGGTGAGGTGGGGTCATCACCCAACGGAGTCTTGCTTCTGGGCTAGCCGTTTCCGTTTCCGTTTCATTCATTCAGTTTCAGAAACCGCTTCCCCCACGACGCCTCTCATCTCATCTCAACTTCTCAACTGCCTGCCTACGCTACGTCGCGGCGCCGCCCGGGTTTCTCCTCCCTCCCCTCCCGTCGCCAACATCGGGATGAGATCAATCCCCAATCCCCATCCTCCCCGGAACCCTAGCTAGCTAGCTTACTTCTCGCTCTCCTCCCTCCCTCCCTCCCTCGTCTCCCCTCCCCCTCCGCTGCTGCGGCGATCGTCGGGCCCGGCCGGGGAAGATGGGCGCGCTCGGCCCCGACATCCACCAGCTCTACCTGCAGCTGCAGCTCCTCTCCGGCCAGGACGCGAGCAAAGCTCAGCCGCCCTTCTTCCACCCGACTCCGACTCCTCCTCCGCACGCGCCGGGCTCTAGCTCTAGCTACGTCGCCGCCGCCCACGGCCCGGTGGACGACTTCGTCTACGGGTTGGTGCCGGGCGCGGGGAACGGCACGCTGGCGCCGGGGGAGGGCTCGCCGATGCTTGGCCACAGCGCGTTCCTGGAGAACGACCAGTTCGTGGACGGCTTGGAGGACCCGCTGGCGCTGATGAGCGGCGACGAGTTGAGCGCCTTCTTGAGCGACGAGGCTGGCGGCGTGCCGCCGGAGTTCCTGCCGGATTTCCTGGCGAGATCGCTCGCGGCGTGCCAGACGGCGATGGCCGACTCGCCGCCCGTGCCCCCCGCGGGCGTGCCGAGCCGGTCGTCCTCTGGTTCGCCCGGTCTGGGCTGCGCCCAGGCGAGACCCACTGACGACTCTCCGGCGGGCGGCCTGGAGGAGCCGCTGACGAGGATGAGCGGCGACGACGACTTGAGCGCGTTCTTGAGCGACGAGGCGGGCGTCAACTCGCTGTCCATGCCGCCGGAGTACCCGATTAGATCGCTGCTGGTGTACCAACCGGCCATGGCCGACTCGCCGCCCGCGCCCACCGCGGCCGTGCCGAGCCAGTCGTCCTCCGGTTCGCCGGGTCAGGGATGCGCCCAGGCCAGAGCCACTGACTCTCCGGTGGGCGGCGCTTATCAGCCGGTGCCGGACTACTCGCAGGCCGCATCCCTCGACGCGCCGCAGCAGGAGCCTGACAGCGAGACGGCGGAGGTGGCCCGGATGGCTCACGTGGCGGCGCGGTGCGGCGACAAGCCGTCCACGGCGTGGTCCGTGGAGGAGGACCAGCTGCTGTTCCGAGGCCTCTCCCGGTACGTACGTACGCTCGCGCTTGCCATGGGCCATCGTTCGTTTCTTGTCTAAATCCTTCTCTATTAGCAGAGCAGAGCCCTCTGTTCTGAATGACACCAAGACTTTACTAATTCTACCGTCGGATCCTCCATGGATTCCTTCCTTCCTTCTCAAGGTTTGCCGGCCAAGACAATGTCATCCAGTGCCTCAACATCGCATCCGGGCTCGCGGAGAAGACCGCGCTTGATGTCGCGTATCGGATCCGGTGGCTGTCAGGCTTGAAGGTACGTACTTGGGCACTTCCTCTGACTTATAGAATACTAATAGGCCTAATGTTCATCTGGTTAAATGAACTCTTGTGTCTCATGCCTTGATCAAGTCTTTGTCATTGTGGCAGAAGAAAAATCTGGGGCAAGAAAAATCTGCAGTAGCAAATGTTACAAAGGTACTGTAATTGAATTGCAGCACAGCATGTGCTTCTGAATGTCATGCTTACACAACTCTAGCTTAGCAGATTGGTCTGAAACATTTTAAGAAAAAAACTCATGTGCTTCTGAATGTCATGTTTACAGAACTCTTAACTTAGCAGATTGGTCTGAAACATTTTAAGAAGAAAAAAGTACTCTAAATGAGCTCCAATCGAACATATGGTGATGTTCACAGGTTCAGTGTTGTTTGACTCAACTTGAACAATTAGTACCAATATCCCAGGAGAGCTGTAAATTGGAACATAGTTTTCTATTATGCATGATCATTTATGAAGGAAGACTGGCAAAAAACTGTGACTTGCAATCTGTAAATTACATGTTTTGCAATCTCTGTTATTAAGTTGTGGAATGTCTTGAGCTTTCCTTCTTGATCACTGGACAGGGAAAGGGAACCAAGGTTGCTAACAAGAAAAACAACAAACACCCCCTGTCCAAAGGTAGGATTGGCTCCCATACCATGGCCTATACATTCTTTATTTTCTCATCTTCTCATGCATGTTATTCTTTCATTTACCACAGATCACTTATTTTCAAGGTTCAGTTATCATGATTTTTCTTCTGTATACCTTGTTTCTCTTGCACTGTAAATCCTCTTTATTTGTAAGTTTTTGGTCATGTTCTTCAGGCGTACAAACTTTAGTAATTTCTGTTGCTCCATAAATGTTGCTTTGACCGGTTTCTCTTTTGTCCTAACAGCCTTTGAGCAAACTTGCATGCCTAATTAATCTTTTTTTTATGCCACAGAGGCTCTAGATTCCAGGAGCGTGAAAGACATTATTCGGGATAATAACAGGCTTATGGATAAAATAGAAGAAATCTTGAGAACAGGAGAGGTCTGCTTTTTTACATCCCTGTGTTTATACCATGATTTTGTCTGAAACTAATTTGCTGGGTCTTTTTCCTGGACATCTGCATTTGCAGTAGTTTATTAATGCTTATCCTATTTCATAAGGTTATTGTAAATTTGGCAAGAGTTCGATGTAGCATACATGTGGAATTGTCTATTTTGAAGAGGTGTTGAGGCTTGATGCTGCTGTGCTTAGCCACATGGCTTAATCCCCTTTAATAATGACCTGCCTTCTTTTTCTTCTTCTGTCATAGGTGAATAACTGTCCAGACTACTTTTACTATGTGAAGATGAACATGGATGCTATGCAGAACAAGTAAATCATCAAAAAATTGAATAATGTAAACTCCAGCTAGCAAATACTCTGAAACTGAAAGTGATACATTTGGCCTGTGCAGAGTAAAGGACCTGGCCTCTGTCATGTTAGGACTCGCGGTAGGTGATGAAGAATGGGAGGACGTCTTGAAGGATCGCCACGACACACCGGTAACTCGACACGCCTTACCTGCCCTGCTCGATTCGCATCTATGGCTGGCTGTAATTTTCATCCGATCTTACATTCGCCTTGTTTCCTCTGCATGGATGAAACAATTCAGCAGGCTGGAGAGGATGCTGCCACCACCCCGGCGCCATGAGCGTCGCTTTGAAATGGCTCTTCCCAAGCGCTACTCGCTGTCCTTTTCTCGCCATCGATAGAAATTGTGTGCCAGTGTACATACATGCCCTGTACAGACATTAATTCTTCTTTGTGATGACAAGGTTGAGTTTACAGATACATTAGTTAGGTGGTTAAGCATGGATAAGGCTCACCCATGCTTAAGTTTTTGCTTCCACACCGTGAAACTCCCTTCGAACTATTATTTCTTTTCGACATTTGTATATCTTTTGGACATCTGGGATGCTGCTGCTACCGGGTTATGCTTCTAAATAGATCGAGTAATTCTCTTTGGACACTATATTTGGAATTGTTGATTGAGTATTAGCCAGGTCAGCTTCAAAATTTTGTTGCTGCCTTTAAAAAAATGTCCGCAATTTTAAAAAATGTTCAGAATTTCAGCATTTGTTCATGCTTTAAAAAAACAGGCGTTTCAAAAGTTGTTCAAATTTTCAAAAACTGTTCAGAACTTCAATTTTTGTTCTCATTTTTTAAAATGTGTTCCAATTTATCAAAGATTGTTCATCTTTTGATATTTTTGCATTTTCAAACAATTGTTCACAGTTTTGGAAAACGTTTGCATTTCAAAATAGATTCAGTTTTTTCAAACGCAATTTCAAACAATTTCAGCTTTTTTTCTGTTTCTATTTTTCTTTTCTGTTTCTTTTTTCTTTTCATTTTCTGTTTAAAAAAATCACAAATTTCAAGTAACCTTCAACATATTAAAAAATCTTCATTTAAAAAAATGTTTGAAAAATTCAAATTTTGTAAATGTTCTAAAAAATTGTTCATGTTTTCCAAAATAGATTGTCACTCAAATATTTTGGTGTGATTGTGGTCTTATGCAACTAGTTCAAGAACAGAAACTAAATAAGCGGAAGTAAAATATTTTAAATTTACAAAGTTTATTTTGGTGACTTCTTAAAACATGACAAAACAAATCAAATCAGCCGTCATCAATAAAAACAAATCAAATAAGTATGTGCAATCTTAATCATTTGGATGTGTGACTTATCACAATTGCGCATTCCTAACGGCAGAGTTGCACATATATTATTTATGCAATTGTGGTTTCTGGAACGCGCAGTTGGTCCAAAAGTAGTCACATGAATGTAATAAGAATATATTTTTATTAGTAGAAAGTAAATTTTGGGGTCTTCTTTTATATGAAAGGTGGCGCAGTACAACAAAATAATAATGGAAAAACTTCAAATAAGTGCATGCAATCTTAATCTATCACCAAAATTGTGCATATGATTGTGGTCTTTAGAATGTGTTACCGGTGACAAAATAGGGTGCCAAATAAAATGAGATTGAAATTTTTTAGTGCTATAAATTTTAATTTATGGACTACCTATAATATGGAAAAAATATAGGTAAAAATAGATCAATAAATAAAATGAATGATTGAATACCAAATAACAAAACATCATAGTTAAAAGTAGCCGCAACACATTCATGCACATTTTTCTAAACTAGACATAGAAATAGCTAAAATGAATGAATACACAAAAAATAACTGCATTGCAAAAAAATGTGTATGCTTAAGCAAATAAAAGAAGCAGAAATTTACTACAAAAATAAACAATAGAATTTAATCGATGATGCATTTTCTACGCATGATAGGAAGAAAGCATTTAGTAGAGTAAAAACTATGGAAGAAATAAATGTAAAGGAAGGGGAAATATAGAATAAAAAGGTTGAAAAGTAAGGAAAAGGTTTTAAAAGTAAATAAACATGGTTTTGCCCTCATTCTTATCTAGTTGGCTATGCACACCAATTTAAACTTTTAATGCAAAAAATGAGGGTAAATGCAAATCAAAATGCTATAAAGTGGATATATAAATGCAATCTTAACACATTAGAAAAAGCAATTTATTGTTCGGTTAATAAAGACATAACATATGCTTTCAGAAGGTCACGGGTTTGGTTCGTGCCAGGAAAACCGAAAGGCAAAATCCGCACGAATCTCCCTGCCAGATTAGACGGCTACACTGTTGATCAAGATTTTACTATTTCTTGGATGACTGAGAGTTAGCAAATCTGAATTTTTATAGAATTATATAGCGTCTCCTTCTCCCAACACAGCGTGTGACATCTTCAATGGGCAAGACAACAAGTGAAGTTTGTTGGTTGCTTTTCTTTTTTCCTTTTGATAACTCTGTTTTTCTTTCTCCCTTAGTTATTGTTTATGCAATATGCTTCTTTCATGTTGGTTTTCTTCAATTGGGTTGAGTGCGTCCTATGGTAAAATAGCTTTTGATGGAAGGTGCCTCAAAGATTCTACGTCACCGGCGAGTGCATCAGCCACGACCATTTATGCCTTTTTTGCCACCTAAGTCTTATTATTATCTGTCTCTAGATGAATTCTTACATAATATATGTTTTTACGGCATGACCAGATGATGAATAAAGGAGTAAATGTACACAAACTACATGCTCAATTATTTGGCTCCACGAGGTGTGTTTGTGACAGCCCTACCTCTTTACCCTCATATGCAAGGCACCCAAGTGCTAGGGTTTCTTGTGCCTCCCGTCAGCGCTGGCAACCTCGCCTTCCGTGGCCTTAGGGTCATGGAGGCAAGGTGTATCCCGGTCTTTGCCGGCAGGAGGACTCTATTTCTAATATTTTTTTAGTTTTGTTAGGGTGTGTGTCCTGCTTAGAGAGTCAAGGCGGCGGCGGCTCTGTGAAGATCTCCCCACCTAGCCCCCCGTTCTGATGGTGCTTCTAGCATCGTCGGAGTGTTTGTGGAGGTTTGTCTCCGACAGCTCTCACGGGATTCGGTCGACGTTTGTCTTCAGTGGATCCACGCGGATCCGGTCTTTGTTCGTCTGTGTTTGTGTGCCTACAAGTTGCATCCTTCTGATATATACCTCTCTTCATTGGCGGCGGTTATTGTTCTGGTGCGCTGGTCCTATGGGGTGAAATAAGGTTTGCCCGGCTCCGATGAGAGCTCTCCCCAGTGCTAGCAGCCGCCGTTAGATGGTCTAGTGAGCTGGATGCACTTTTTACTTCTTGTGTTCTTTGTGCTACCTTGACTTTGGATGGAAGCCAAAACTTTGGGAGGCCATAGTTTGGCTGGCACACATGAGAAGTGATGAGGAGAGAGGACCTCACCTCCCCCACGTGCAACCCGGATCGGACGGCCAGGATCGGCCCCTGGGCTGATAAAACCCTAACACCGAGCACAGCGGAGGAAAGCAAGTCCCCTTTCGCAGTGGTTGGCCTCCCGACCCCTATCTTCTCCCACTAATCCCCCCATTCCCCTCGCCGCCGCCGCCGCCGTCGCCTGCCAAAGGTGAGACCCCAGCGCCCGTCTCCTCCTCCCTCCGGCGGCGCTATGCTCTGCCGCCGCAGCTTTTAGTTTGATTCAATCGCGTGGCGCGCGGGCGGGCGGGTCGATGGACGGAGAGGAATGGTGCGGCGCCGTCGATCTGTCCTGCCTGTGGATTCGCTGGCTGCCGTCTTGGTTCCATCCATGGGTTAGGTTGGATTTGCCCGGCGGACTGGCAGGCAGGCGCCGGAGGAGTGAGCGCTCGTGAGATTCGATCTGGCTGCTCTGTCTTTTGTCTTTTGGGTGGATTCGGTGTCTGTAGGGTAGGATGAACCGCCCGCTGCTAGATTTGTGAACTAGCAGCTGCGCCATGGCTCTGCTTCTTAGCTGAAGAGCATACGTGGTCTGTTTAGTCAGTGACTGGACACTGCCATGTCGTTGACTAAGAATGCTGGGAGATCCCTTTTTTGCTTCCCCTGTCTTCTTATTATTAACGCAAGAGCTTGTATGTGTTGTGCAGATGAATGTCGACAAGCTGAAGAAGATGGCCGGTGCCGTGCGCACCGGCGGCAAGGGCAGCGTGCGCAGGTGCTTTCTCAGATGTTAACTTTAGTACTATCGTCCATCACTATTGCCATTGATTTCGGGTTTTGATACGAGCAGTAGCGTTTCCCGCTTTCAGCATGTTATCTGTTCTACAGATATCCATTTTACCTGTGTAAGTCGTTTGTCTCAGGCCTAAAATGTCTCCTCAGAATGAATAATTTGTGCCCTGTGAACCATTATTGCTGATATCCTGTTTAGAAATGCCAAATTCGAAGCATGCTAGCTAAGCATAGATCATCATCCAAACATACTGCTGTCACATCTCTAAATTGTTCTGTCAGTAATTGACATTTAGTGGATGCATTTGAGCTTAAGAGTGCAAAACTGTGAGTCATTTCTCCTCTTGTTATAGTACTTAGTTTTCCACTGATGACAGGAAGAAGAAGGCAGTGCACAAGACCACGACAACCGATGACAAGAGGCTCCAGAGCACCTTGAAAAGAGTAGGAGTGAACACCATTCCTGGTATTGAAGAGGTCAATATTTTCAAGGATGACGTTGTCATCCAATTTCAGAACCCGAAAGGTGAAATGACATGTTGTACCATTTCGTTTGCAGAATTAAGGATCCACTTGCACATCTGTTCTAACATTGGCATTTCTTGATTTCCTGCAGTGCAAGCATCAATTGCCGCAAACACATGGGTAGTCAGTGGAACACCACAGACGAAAAGTAAGTCCTGCTTTAAAATCTTCATGGCTTAATTGTTTCATTAAGTAGCCTTCTTTCTCTGGAGCAACATAGATAAAGATATGCTGCTTTGGCAGTGATCTGATCTTTATTTGTGCATCTACTTTTAAGTTTCATGGGTACATAAATATTATAATGTAGATGGCATATGCTATCAACTTGAACTGTCTGTACATGACTTTTGTAAATCAAAGTTAGTAGTCTCATTATGTTTTGAAAGTAATGTTACAGTTTACTAATGATGATATCATGAGGTACTCCCTCCGTCCCAAAATAATTGACTCGACTTTGTACTAACTTTGTACTAAAGCTAGTATAAAGTTGAGTCACTTATTTTGGGACGGAGGAAGTACTATATACAGGCTTAGTTACTATATATTTTTAATTTTTGTTCCTCTTCAAGTTGGTTTACATATGCAATAAAAGTTGATGCAAACCGAACAATTAAATTCCAGCTGTACCTTGTGATTGGTGAGCACTACATTCTTTGACTTTACGAGACTGCAATTTCATCTTTGGCTTTTATTGTTTACAGAGCTGCAAGATTTACTGCCGACAATTATCAACCAACTGGGTATGTCCCCCTTTACATTCTCACATTAGTCTAGTCATAACTGCCTTTGTTCTGGTGAAATGTCTTGCACATTGTGTGAATACGGTGATACTTGAATCAAAAGACAGTAAAACATCTGAACCAACCAAGCGCCTTTATACCACGTCTCAATAGGAAATTCCATGATTACAGGCCCGGATAACTTGGACAACCTGCGGAGGCTTGCTGAGCAGTTCCAGAAGCAGATGCCTGGTGGTGAGGCTGGCGGCGCCAGCATCGGTGCTGCCCAGGACGATGACGACGATGTCCCAGAGCTCGTCCCAGGAGAGACCTTCGAAGAGGCCGCGGAGGAGAAGAAGGAACCCGAGGCGAAGAAGGAACCTGAGCCGGAGGAGAAGAAAGAGTCGTCGTAATCTTGTCACGCCATTCATTGTTGTGAAGGGTTCCTTGTTGGTTCAGGGTTGATTGGCATCTTATTACTGTATATGCCAGAGACATGGTCCTGTGAGAACTCTGGCCCATCTTTCATTTCTAGCGCTCCTCCGGTTGGTTTTGTCTCGGCCGTGGGTTCTGTCCGAACCGACGGCGGAACTGAGTTTTACGACAATTATCGTTTACCATTCCAAAGTGTTTGATATGCGCAGTTCCAATGTTTGATCGATAGGTGTTCTCAGAAATGTGTTCCATCCAGGTCCAATCAGTGTTCCATCAGTGGCGGTGAGGGGTGGTTCAGGGGAGGGCGGGTGGAGAGAGAGAGAGTCCCAAGGAATTATAAGAGCGACCTGAGCTCTTCAGAATTTAGCGCCCTGACTGCTATCTGGTTATCCGTTTCGAGAATGACCTTCTCCGCACCCATTTCAACTGTCAGTTGCACGCTTCGCCAACACGCCGATAATTCTACATGCTCAGGAGCGGTGATGTTGGAGAGAAAATGGGATCTAACGCTCTTATATTTCTTTACAAAGGGAGTATCAAAGACTTGATTGCTGGGGTAGATGAGCGCAAGACGGTTTGGTTCAAACGGACAACGAATAAAGCTGCTCATATTCTTGCTAGGGAAGGTTGTGCAAATAATTTGCATTCTTGGTTGAATGTTTCTCCGTTGTTTATTCATGTTTGTGTGTATTCGTGACGTTATCGTGTCGGAACAGGTCGTGTACTAAGTAATAAAGGACTAGCAATTTCCCTAGAAAATGTATGTCATAGAAAATATTCAGATTTTTTTGTAATTTTTTCCTTTCTGATGATTTTACTGGTTTTCTTGCAATCAACCGAAATTAAGTTTTTTTTAGATCATCGGGGGATCAAACATCCCCGGTCCATTACATGTACTCCCTCCACAAAGAAATATAACATGTAAACGCTCTTATATTTTTTTTTTACGGAGGAAGTATATGTAAAGAAATCACTACAAATATTCAGAAGAAGTTTGTCTGGTCAAGATACCATTACTGCTCGAAAAAACAGAGTGGGATGGGAAGGGGGAAAGGAAAAGGTTGATCTTCCAAACAGCACTCCATCAGCTACGGCCTACGGATCATGTGGACTTCATCTTCATCAAGCAAGCAAAAAAAGAAAAAGAAAATAAAAAAGGGTATCCAGCAGCAATGGAGAGGAGACCTGAGCAGAACAGATCCTTGCCTCTCAACACAACTTTCCAACTTTGGATGTATGCTTCAAATTCAACCAACCAGGTGCTGCGATTAAAAACAGAGATGTGATGCCTCCAGCATTGGACATTACTGCCAAGCCATTTGGATGCCAAAGTTTCTCTATTTCTCACACCAACGCAGGTTTTACACATCTCACCCGATCAAAAGTTGCTGGGCTAAAACACAGTAAAAGAAAAAACACTATACGTCTCACAGATTGAGATTCCATCTCCTCTACAGTACAGCCACAAGTCAGAGCCTTCCCCTATCTAGCCTCCTTTCTCTACATACACACAGAGCAGAGCAATTCGGGCGGGTGTTCGACGGCGGAAGCACGCACACCAGCCGCCCAAGGCCGAACCCACGGCCCTCAGTAGCCGCTGTCCATGTGGAAAGCGTACGGCGGCCCGCCGTCCGCCTGCACGCCGCCGAACCCGTCGCCTCCGGCGTAGTACATGTCCACGCTCGGCTCCGGCACCAGGGCCTCCTCCATGTTCAGGTTGCCGCCGTGGTGGTACAACAGCCCGTCCACCCCCACGCCGTCCCCGTCGAGGAGCAGCCGCGGCCTCTTGACCTCCTCCGCGCCCTCATCCAGGCCGCTAACTGAGGCTGAGCTGCCGGCGAGGCGGCGCAGCACGTCGGGGTCGCCGACGACCTTGAGGAGGAAGGCGAGCATCAGCTTGGGCCGGCGCTCGGCGTCCTGCACCCGGCGCCACATCTCCGCCACGCGCTGCTCGGTGGCCCTCTGCTCCTCCCTCAGCCGGACCACCTCCATCGCCAACACCGCGCTGCTGCTCTCCTCATCCTCCTCCTCGTCGCCGACCTCCTTGCCGTCCTTGCCGCCGCGCTTGCCGCCGCTCTGGCGCCGGACGATGTGGCGCAGGAGGTGCGTCTGGCCGCGGAGGAAGGAGGCGTGCGCGAACTCCCAGCGGTCCGGGTCCACCTTGCGGAAGCCGTAGGTGTTGAGCTGCCGGACGAAGCTGGAGAAGTTGGCGTGCTTGAAGTGCGCCGGGAGGAGCGCCTGCGAGAAGGCGAAGGGGTCGGCCACGACGAAGCTGTTGCCGGCGGGCCCCCAGGCGACGACGGCGTCGGTGGCCCGGTCGTCCACCATCCCGTACGTCTTGGCCACGAACGGCGCCACCCCCGCCGCGCCCACGCCATAGCTCCCCGAGAAGGACGATTCGATGCCGCCGCCGCTCATCGTCGCGACGGAAGGAGAGAAGATGCTTGCTTGTTGCTGGTTGGGGAACGGACGGGGAGTGGATGGACTGCGACTGGGAGGGAGATGTGTCGAGCCGAGGTGTGTTGCTCCGTGTCTATGTAGGCCGGATGTCGACGGGGGAGCGGGGACAGGTGGAGTGACGCGTGGTGGCGCACGCGGCAGGCGCTCGCCGGGCGGCGGGATTTTGTGGCCGCTGAGTCTGACAAAAGCGGCCAAGTTGAAGCAAAGTATCCGCTTTCTATTTCTGTGGTCAGCTGGGCTCCCGAGGAAACGGGTTAACTTGTGGACAGGGGCAGTGCTGAGTACGGCGCAACCACTGGGCTAGCCACTAGGCCCGGAGGACAATATACAAATGTTGATTATTTTTGATCTGATGATGATGTACAAAGGCTGACGATTCAGAAGCCAAAGTGTTCATTTTTTTTAAATTTACTTTGGTACTTCGAAGCAAACATTTTTGGCTAGAAATCACCCTCGTTACTGCACAACTATTCCCTCTGCGTCAAGTCGCCGTCCATAGATTGCATGTCACTGTCGAAGACTGACTGACTGACTGAAGTGAGAGACACTGAAACCCATAAAGAAGCCTTCTGCGTGCATCTCGCAATGTCGTCAGTATAAACCGCCAACAGTAGTCACTGGATCTGGAGGAAGAAACCATCACAAAGACCTTTCGTGACCATCACAATCCGCAGCTAGGGTGCCGCCATACGTAGGCCGAAGTGACCACTAGACGGACCATCGCTGCGGCGGAGCACACTACACCAGACAGTCACCTCACAGGAGAGAGTGCCGCCCAGGCCCATCGGACGCCATGGCCGGATCTGAGAACGACACCTTGCAGCGTTCATGCGCCGTCATGGACATCATAGCCGGGTTGCGCGTGACCTCTGTCAAGCTTGTCGCCAGGCACACCGGGCTGGTGCTCGTGGCGGCTGCAGCCAGCAAGAGCCGCTCCGAGGCGACACCACGCCCCGCGTGCACCAGATCAAAGCGAGCAGCACATCCCGCATCTGCTTGTGCTGCTTCTCCTGTACTGCTGCGTGAATCTGCTGGTCCAACAACGCTATTTATTAGCGCTATGAACCGCCGCGTCTACGCAGAGGCTAATGCGGTGTCGCCGGAGTTTCATCGTCGCTGCTGCTCACTTCTACTCGTCGCTGCGGAACTGCCCGGGCCCTGCCGCCACCGTCGACCGCACGGGTTTTGCCCGGCGGCGGCGAGGGAAGAGAGATCGGAAACGGTGATGATGCAGGAGTTCCTAGCAGATATGGAGCATGCCGAGGATCATGTCCTGAATGTCAAGGGATCAATCAAGGGACATTGCGTGTTGAACCGGAAGAGAGAATGAGAAAATTTGACGCTGATGGACGACTACTTTGCCCTGGATGCCCTATTCGTGGAAAGATTAGCCAACGCTTTAGGGCGTGGGAAAATGTTTCCATTACCTCTACAATGGTGTCTAGTCTATGATGACTACTTCATCTTGAAGAAGGATGTTACTGAAAAAATTGAAGGACGCGTCTAGTGGGCGGCCGGCTGCCCACTAGTGCGATCGAGCGGCTGGCGTAAAAAGGTAAGCCCTGTCCCCCCGCAGTACAGAAAAGGAAGGGGACAGGCGGCCACCAAACCGAGCCGATGGAGCGCCCAATCCCGAACAGAAAGATCCCTCCCCGGAGTACTTCGCTTCAACCACTACACTACCACTGGGTTGCTTCTTTGGGTAGCCACTAGGCCCAGAAGACAATATACAAAGGTTGATTTTGGTTTATCTGAATATACAAAGGTTGATGGATGAATTATGAAAGAGAAAAGGCTCAGCGCATCTCCAGCTAAGGGCATCTTTAACGCTGACCCCAAATTTAGTCCATCGTCTATTGGCGGACATGGACCACGCACTAATGTGGGAGCCGGACATCCAACGCTGCCCGTAGACATTCCATTCAGTGTTTGAACTAACCTGACAAAGTTCACGCAAACACGACGGATTTTCATATAAACCGGATGAGATTCATGCAAACACGACGGATTTTCATTACATTTCGAACATTTAGGAAAAAAGGAAACCCGGACTTAAACCCGTCCTACAGCGGCAACTGTCGTCCACTTCATTTCTATTCCGCACGACGACCACGTCCTCCATATGCCTTCTCCATGGGCGGCGGCGGGGTTTAAGACCCATAAAGTGAAGGTGTGGTCTCCAGCGAGGAAGAGTAGAACAAGGAAGACGGATCGGCACACTTGGAACACCATGCCATGTTGCCTCCCTTGCCCTACTCATCTTCGGAGGAGAACGTGACCTCTCCGTCGCCGGTGCTGGTGGACGTGAGGTCGATGATGGACGTAGGCGGTCCGTCGCTGTCCACCTGCCACATGTGCCTCCGAAAGTTGGACGGCAGCGGGTAGGACGCGCAGTTGGCGGCGTTCTCGTCCTCGGCCACCTACGTTGCCAACGCTTGTGTGGCCGCGGCCGCCTGCACTACGACTTCATTGCGAGCGGCGCATTGAGCACGCGCGACCTCGTAGAGCGCATGCTGCTTCGAAACGAAGTTTGGGTTTGCCGTGACCACAACCTCCTCGCTTGCACGCTCACCGTAGATTTGACCCTTCTCCAGTCGGTGTTGCTTTGACATAGGAGCCGGAGCAGCCTGCCTCTCATCCGCCATGGCGGAGTCCTAGTGCACCTGCTCCATGGTCAAGTCGGCATGCACAGGCGCGGGTTCCGGCGCATCAGGGCCCGCCTCCATCGAGGACTGATAACCCACAAGTATAGGGGATCAATTGTAGCCTCTTTCGATAAGTAAGAGTGTCGAACCCAACGAGGAGCTAAAGGTAGAACAAATATTCCCTCAAGTTCTATCGACCACCAATACAACTCTACGCACGCTTGACATTCGCTTTACCTAAAACAAGTATGAAACTAGAAGTACTTTGTAGGTGTTGTTGGATAAGTTTGCAAGATAATAAAGAGCACGTAAATAAAAAGTAGGGGCTGTTTAGATGAAGACACAACTAAGTTAGTTTTAGTAGAGAGCTTTTTGTTACGAGAAAGTTATTTGTCCCTAGGCAATCGATAACTAGACCGGTAATCATTATTGCAATTTTATTTGAGGGAGAGGCATAAGCTAACATACTTTCTCTACTTGGATCATATGCACTTATGATTGGAACTCTAGCAAGCATCCGCAACTACTAAAGATCATTAAGGTAAAACCCAACCATAGCATTAAAGCATCAAGTCCTCTTTATCCCATACGCAACAACCCCCTTACTCGGGTTTGTGTTTCAGTCACTCACGCAACCCACTATAAGCGAATCATGAACGTATTGCAACACCCTACAACGGGGATCCCTCACGCTTGCATGACACGGAGAGCACCATAGGACAGCACCAATAATAAAACATGCAACTCAAACCAATCTTGATCATCAAATAACCCATAGGACAAAACGGATCTACTCAAACATCATAGGATAGCCATACATCATTGGGAAATAATATATAGCGTTGAGCACCATGTTTAAGTAGAGATTACAGCGGGTAAGAGAGAGGTTACACCGCTGCATAGAGGGGGAAAGAGTTGGTGATGATGGCGGTGAAGTTGTTGGTGAAGATTGCGGTGATGATGATGGCCACGGCAGCGTTCCGGCGCCACCGGAAGAGAAGGGGAGAGGGGGCCCCTTCGTCTTCTTCTTCCTTGACCTCCTCCCTAGATGGGAGAAGGGTTTCCCCTCTGGTCCTTGGCCTTCATGGCATGGGAGGGGCAAAAGCCCCTCCGAGATTGGATCTGTCTCTCTCTGTTTCTGCTTTCTCCCCTGCTGCCCTTTCACCGTTTCGTATATATATGGAGATCCGTAACTCAGATTGGGCTGAAACCTTTGCCATGATTTTTTTACCAAAAAATAGCTTTCTTGCGGCCGAAGAAGAGCGTCAACCGCCTTACGGGTGGCCCACGAGGGTCAGGGGCGCGCCCAGAGGGGCAGGCGCGCCCCCTGCCTCGTGGCCACCTCGGGCACCATTTCGCGTGGATTTTTCTTCCAGAATTCTCCAAATATTCCAAAAATATTCTCCGTCCGTTTTTATCCCGTTTGGATTCCGTTTGATATGGATATTCTGCGAAACCAAAAACATGCAACAAACAGGAACTGGCACTGGGCACTGGATCAATATGTTAGTCCCAAAAATAGTATAAAAAGTTGCCAAAAAGTATATGAAAGTTGTAGAATATTGGCATGGAACAATAAAAAATTATAGATACAACGAAGACGTATCAGCATCCCCAAGCTTAATTCCTGCTCGTCCTCGAGTAGGTAAATGATAAAAAAATAATTTTTGATGTGGAATGCTACCTAGCATAATCTTGATCATATGTCTAATCATGGCATGAATATTAAGACACGAGTGATTCAAAGCAATAGTCTATCATTTGACATAAAAACAATAATACCTCAAGCCTACTAATAAAGCAATCATGTCTTTTCAAAATAACAAGGCCAAAGAAAGTTATCCCTACAAAATCATATAGTCTGGCTATGCTCCATCTTCACCACACAAAATATTCACATCATGCATAACCCCGATGACAAGCCGAGCAATTGGTTCATACTTTTTAACGCGCTTCAGCCTTTTCAACCCTCACGCAATATATGAGCGCAAGCCATGGATATAGCACTATAGGTGGAATAGAATATGATGATGGGGGTTATGTGGAGAAGACAAAAAAGGAGAAAGTCTCACATCGACGCGGCTAATCAACGGGCTATGGAGATGCCCATCAAACGTCACAACGTAACTGGGTGATTATAAAGGTGCTCTACAGGTGTCTCCAAAGGTACTTGTTGGGTTGGCGTATTTCGAGATTAGGATTTGTCACTCCGATTGTCGGAGAGGTATCTCTGGGCCCACTCGGTAATGCACATCACTATAAGCCTTGCAAGCATTGTAACTAATGAGTTAGTTGCGGGATGATGTATTACAGAACGAGTAAAGAGACTTGCCGGCAACGAGGTTGAACTAGGTATTGAGATACCGGCGATCGAATCTCGGGCAAGTAACATACCGATGACAAAGGGAACAACGTATGTTGTTATGCGGTTTGACCGATAAAGATCTTCGTAGAATATGTGGGAGCCAATATGAGCATCCAGGTTCCGCTATTGGTTATTGACCGGAGACGTGTCTCGGTCATGTCTACATAGTTCTCGAACCTGTAGGGTCCGCACGCTTAACGTTCTGTGACGATTTGTATTATGAGTTATGTGATTTGATGTACCGAAGGTAGTTCGGAGTCCCGGATGAGATCAAGGACATGAAGAGGAGTCTCGAAATGGTCGAGACGTAAAGATCGATATATTGGATGACTATATTCGGACATCGGAAAGGTTCCGAGTGATTCAGGTACTTTTCGGAGTACCAGAGAGTTACGGGAATTCGTATTGGGCCTTAATGGGCCATACGGGAAAGGAGAGAAAGGCCTCAAAGGGTGGCCGCACCCCTCCCCATGGACTGGTCCGAATTGGACTAGGGAGGGGGGCGCCCCCTTCCTTCTCCTTTTTCCTTCCCTTCTCCTACTCCAACAAGGAAAGGAGGAGTCCCTACTCCCGGTGGGAGTAGGACTCCCCCGTTGGCGCGCCCTCCTTGGCCGGCCGCCTCTCCCCCCTTGCTCCTTTATATACGGGGGCAGGGGGCACCTCTAGACACAACAAGTTGATCTGTTGATCTCTCCCAGCCGTGTGCGGTGCCCCCCTCCACCATATTCCACATCGGTCATATCGTAGCGGTGCTTAGGCGAAGCCCTGCATCGGTAGCAACATCATCACCGTCATCACGCCGTAGTGCTGATGGAACTCTCCCGTGAAGCTCTGCTGGATCGGAGTTTGCGGGACGCCATTGAGCTGAACGTGTGCTGAACTCGGAGGTGCCGTGCGTTCGGTACTTGGATCGGTCGGATCGTGAAGACGTACGACTACATCAACCGCGTTGTGCTAAATCTTCTGCTTTCGGTCTACGAGGGTACGTGGACACACTCTCCCCTCTCGTTGCTATGCATCACCATGATCCTGTGTGTGCATAGGATTTTTTTGAAATTACTACGTTCCCCAACATCAATGTGTGCAGCTGGCGACGGGCGGGAACACACGCGGGCGAGGGAGGAGTTTTTTGTGGGCGAGGGTAGTCATGAGCGGGTGTGGCAGTGGTCTGGATGCCTGCAACCCCCCCCACTTTGTCTTCGGTTTGCGGGAAAAAGTGCGCCCGGACCGCTCGGCGGACCGATACAGGCCCGCGTTGAACACAGTCCGGACGTATGCGGGCGATTTGAGAGTCGGCGTTGTGTTGGAAATATGCCCTAGAGGCAATAATAAAATGGTTATTATTGTATTTCCTTGTTCATGATAATTGTCTATTGTTCATGCTATAATTGTATTAACTGGAAACCGTAATACATGTGTGAATACATAGACCACAACATGTCCCTAGTAAGCCTCTAGTTGACTAGCTCGTTGATCAATAGATGGTTATGGTTTCCTGACCATGGACATTGGATGTCATTGATAACGGGATCACATCATTAGGAGAATGATGTGATGGACAAGACCCAATCCTAAGCATAGCACAAGATCGTGTAGTTCGTTTGCTAAGAGCTTTTCTAATGTCAAGTATTGTTTCCTTAGACCATGAGATTGTGCAACTCCCGGATACGGTAGGAATGCTTTGGGTGTACCAAACGTCACAACGTAACTGGGTGGCTATAAAGGTGCACTACAGGTATCTCCGAAAGTGTCTGTTGGGTTGGCACGAATCGAGACTGGGATTTGTCACTCCGTATGACGGAGAGGTATCTCTGGGCCCACTCGGTAATGCATCATCATAATGAGCTCAATGTGACTAAGGAGTTAGCCACGGGATCATGTGTTACGGAACGAGTAAAGTGACTTGCCGGTAACGAGATTGAACGAGGTATTGGGATACCGACGATTGAATCTCGGGCAAGTAACATACCGATTGACAAAGGGAATTGCATACGGGATTGATTGAATCCCCGACATCGTGGTTCATTCGATGAGATCATCGTGGAACATGTGGGAGCCAACATGGGTATCCAGATCCCGCTATTGGTTATTGGCCGGAGAGGTGTCTCGGTCATGTCTGCATGGTTCCCGAACCCGTAGGGTCTACACGCTTAAGGTTCGATGACGCTAGGGTTGTAGGGAAAGTATGTACGTGGTTACCGAATGTTGTTCGGAGTCCCGGATGAGATCCCGGACGTCACGAGGAGTTCCGGAATGGTCCGGAGGTAAAGATTTATATATGGGAAGTCCTGTTTTGGTCACCGGAAAAGTTTCGGGTGAAATCGGTAATGTACCGGGACCACCGGGAGGGTCCCGGGGGTCCACCAAGTGGGGCCACCAGCCCCAGAAGGCTGCGTGGGCCAAGTGTGGGAGGGGACCAGCCCCAGGTGGGCTGGTGCGCCCCCCCACCAAGGCCCAAGGCGCATGGGAGAGTGGGAGGGGGCAAACCCTAGGTCCAGATGGGCCTTAGGGCCCATCTAGTGGGGCGCCCCCCTTCTCCTCCCCTTGGCCGCCCCCCTTAATGGGATCTAGGGCTGGCCGCCTCCTCTTGAGGGTGGAAACCCTAAAGGGGGCGCAGCCCCCTCCCCCCCTATATATAGTTGAGGTTTGGGCTGCCCAAGACACATGAGAACGTCTCTCTTTCGGCGCAGCCCTACCCCTCTCCCTCCTCCTCCTCCTCTCCCGCGGTGCTTGGCGAAGCCCTGCGGGATTGCCACGCTCCTCCACCACCACCACGCCGTCGTGCTGCTGCTGGATGGAGTCTTCCCCAACCTCCCCCTCTCTCCTTGCTGGATCAGGGCATGGGAGACGTCACCGGACTGCACGTGTGTTGAACGCGGAGGCACCGTTCTTCGGTGCTTAGATCGGAATCAACCGCAATCTGAATCGCTACGAGTACGACTCCCTCATCCGCGTTCTTGCAACGCTTCCGCATCGCGATCTACAAGGGTATGTAGATGCACTCCCCTTCCCCTCGTTGCTAGATTACTCCATAGATTGATCTTGGTGATGCGTAGAAAATTTTGAATTTCTGCTACGTTCCCCAACATGAAGGTGATCATGCCGCGCCTCGAAGATGGAGATCAAAGGCGCAAGATGATATTGGCCATATCATGTCACTTTATGATTTGCATGTGATGTTTGTCATGTTTACATCTTATTTGCTTAGAACGACGGTAGCATAAATAAGATGATCCCTCACTAAAATTTCAAGAGACGTGTTCCCCCTAACTGTGCACCGTTGCGACGGTTTGTTGTTTCGAAGCACCACGTGATGATCGGGTGTGATAGATTCTAACGTTCGCATACAATGGGTGTAAGCCAGATTTACACATGCGAAACACTTAGGTTGACTTGACGAGCCTAGCATGTACAGACATGGCCTCGGAACACAAGAGACCGAAAGGTCAAACATGAGTCGTATAGTAGATACAATCAACATGGAGATGTTCACCGATGATGACTAGTCCGTCTCACGTGATGATCGGACACGGCCTAGTTGACTCGGATCATGTATCACTTAGATGACTAGAGGGATGTCTATCTCAGTGGGAGTTCATTAAATAATTAGATGAACTTAATTATCATGAACATAGTCAAAAGGTCTTTGCAAATTATGTCGTAGCTTACGCTTTAGTTCTACTGTTTAAGATATGTTCCTAGAGAAAATTTAGTTGAAAGTTGATAGTAGCAATTATGCGGACTGGGTCCGTAAACTGATGATTGTCCTCATTGCTGCACAGAAGGCTTATGTCCTTAATGCACCGCTCGGTGTGCTGAACCTCGAGCGTCGTTTGTGGATGTTGCGAACATCTAACATACACGTTTTGATGACTACGTGATAGTTCAGTGCGTAATGTTAAAACGGTATAGAATTGAGGCACCGAAGACGTTTTTGAAACGTCGCATAACATATGAGATGTTCCAAAGACTGAAATTGGGATTTCAGACTAGTGCCCATGTCAAGAGGTATGAGACCTCTGACAAGTTTCTTAAGCCTGCAAACTAAGGGAGAAAAGCTCAATCGTTGAGCATGTGCTCAGATTGTCTAAGTACTACAATCGCTTGAATCGAGTGGGAGTTAATCTTCCAGATGAGATAGTGATGGTTCTCCATAGTCACTGCCACCAAGCTATTAGAGCTTCGTGATGAACTATAACATATTAGGGATAGACATGATGATCCTTGAGCAACTCGCGATGTTTGACACCGCGAAAGTAGAAATCAAGTAGGAGCATCAATTGTTGATGGTTAGTAAAACCACTAGTTTCAATAAGGGCATGGGCAACAAGGGATACTTCATGAAACGGCAAATCAGTTGCAGCTCTAGTGAAGAAAGCCAAGGTTGAACCCAAACCCGAGACTAAGTGCTTCTGAGATGAGGGGAACGGTCACTGAAGCAGAACTACCCTAGATACTTCGTAGATGAGAAGGCTGGTAAGGTCGACAGAAGTATATTGGATATACATTATATTAATGTGTACTTTACTAGTACTCCTAGTAGCACCAGGGTATTAGATACCGGTTCGGTTGCTAAGTGTTAGTAACTCGAAATAAAAGCTGCGGAATAAACGGAGACTAGCTAAAAGTGAGATGACGATATGTGTTGGAAGTGTTTCCAAGGTTGATGTGGTCAAGCATCGCATGCTCCCTCTACCATCGAGATTGGTGTTAAACCTAAATAATTGTTATTTGGTGTTTACGTTGAGCATAGACATGATTGGATTATGTTGTTCATTTAAGAAGAATAATGGTTACTCTTTTTATTTGAATAATACCTTCAATGGTCTTGCACCTAAAATAAATGGTTTATTGAATCTCGATCGTAGTGATACACATGTTCATGCCAAAACTAATGATAGTACCACATACTTGTGGCACTGCTATTTGAGTCATATTGGGATAAAACGCATGAAGAAGCTCCATGTTGATGGATCTTTGGACTCACTCGTTTTTGAAAATATTGAGACATGCGAACCATGTCTATTGGTATATATGCATGAAGAAACTCCATACAGATGGATCATTTGGACTCACTTGATTTTGAATCACTTGAGACATGCAAATCATACCACATGGGCAAGATGACTGAAAGGCCTCGTTTTCAGTGAGATGGAACAAGAGAGCAACTTGTTGGAAGTAATACATTTTGATGTGTGCAATCCAATGAGTGCTGAGGCACGCAGTGAATATCATTATGCTCTTACTTCACAGATGATTTGAGTAGATGCTAAGTATGTTTACTTGATGAAACACAAGTCTGAATTATTGAAAGGTTGAAGTAATTTCAGAGTGAAGTTGAAGATCATCGTGACAAGAGGATAAAATGTCTATGATATGATCATAGAGATGAATATCCGAGTTACGAGTTTGGCACACAATTAAGACATTGTGGAAATTGTTTCACAACTAATACCGCCTGGAACACCATAGTGTGATGGTGTGTCCGAACATCATAACTGCACCCTATTGGATATGGTGCATACCATGATGTCTCTTTTCGAATTACACTATCATTTATGGGTTAGGCATTAGAGACAACCGCATTCACTTTAAATAGGGCACCACGCAATTCCGTTGAGACGACACCGTATGAACTATGGTTTAGAGAAACCTAAGCTGTCGTTTCTTAAAAGTTTGGGGCTGCGATGCTTATGTGAAAAAGTTTCAGGCTGATAAGCTCGAACCCAAAGCGGATAAATGCATCTTCATAGAATACCCAAAACAGTTGGGTATACCTCCTATTTCAGATTGAGTGGGAGGATGGTGGAGACTTGATGAGGTTATTGAACCGTCACTTCAACTAGTGTGTAGCAGGGCACAGGAAGTTGTTCCTGTGGCACCTATACCAATTGAAGTGGAAGCTTATGATAGTGATCATGAAACTTCGGATCAAGTCACTACCAAACCTCATAGGACGACAAGGATGCGTCCTACTTCAGAGTGGTACGTAATCCTGTCTTGGAAGTCATGTTGTTGGACAACGATGAACCTATGAGCTATGGAGAAGCGATGATGGGCCCGGATTCCGACGAATGGCTCGAGGCCATAAAATCCGAGAGAGGATCCATGTATAAAAACAAAGTGTAGACTTTGGAAGAACTACTTGATGGTCGTAAGGCTGTTGGGTGCAGATGGATTTTAAAAGGAAGACAGACAATGATGGTAAGTGTCACCATTAAGAAAGCTCGACTTGTCGTTAAGATGTTTTCCGGCAAGTTCAAGGAGTTGACTGCGATGAGACTTTCTCACTCGTAGCGATGCTAAGAGTCTGTTGGAATTATATTAGCAGTTACTGCATTATTTATTCTTGCAGATAGGATGTCAAAAACATTGTTTCCTCGACGATTTTCTTGAGGAAAGGTTGTATGTGATACAACCAGAAGGTTTTGTCAATCCTGAAAGATGCTAACAAGTATGCAAAGCTCCAGCAATCCTTCTAAGGATTGGAGTAAGCATCTCAGAGTTGGAATGTACGCTTTGATGAGATGATCAAAGATTTTGGGTTTATACAAAGTTTATGAGAAACTTGTATTTCCAAAGAAGTGAGTGGGAGCACTATAGAATTTCTGATGAGTATATGTTGTTGACATATTGTTGATCAGAAATGATGTAGAATTTCTGGAAAACATACAGGGTTATTTGAAAAGTGTTTTTCAATGCAAAACCCGGATTAAGCTACTTGAACATTGAGCATCAAGATCTATAAGGATAGATCGAAAACGCTTAATAGTACTTTCAAATGAATGCATACCGTGACAGGATTTTGAAGGAGTTCAAAATAGATCAGCAAAGAAGGAGTTCTTGGCTGTGTTACAAGGTGTGAGTATTGAGTAAGACTCAAGACCTGACCACGGCAGAAGAGAGAGAAAGGACGAAGGTCGTCCCCTATGCTTTAGACGTAGGCTCTACAGTATGCTATGCTGTGTACCGCACCTGAAGTGTACCTTGCCATGAGCCAGTCAAGGGGTACAAGAGTGATCCAGGAGTGGATCACATGACAGCGGTCGAACTTATCCTTAGTAACTAGTGGACTAAGGAATTTTCTCGATTATGGAGGTGGTAAAAGAGTTCGTCGTAAAGGGTTACGACGATGCAAACTTTGACACTAATCCAGATGACTCTGAGTAGTAAACCGGATTCGTATAGTAGAGCAGTTATTTGGAACAGCTCCAAGTAGCGCGTGGTAGCTGCATCTACAAGATGACATAGAGATTTGTAAAGCACACACGGATCTGAATGTTGCAGACTCGTTGACTAAAACCTCTCTCGTAAGCATAACATGATCAAACCCTAGAACTCATTGAGTGTTAATCACATGGTGATGTGAACTAGATTATTGACTCTAGTAAACTCTTGGGTATTAGTCACATGGCGATGTGAACTTTGAGTGTTAATCACATGGTGATGTGAACTAGATTATTGACTTTAGTGCAAGTGGGAGACTGTTGGAAATATGCCCTAGAGGCAATAATAAAATGGTTATTATTGTATTTCCTTGTTCATGATAATTGTCTATTGTTCATGCTATAATTGTATTAACTCGAAACCGTAATACATGTGTGAATACATAAACCACAACATGTCCCTAGTAAGCCTCTAGTTGACTAGCTCGTTGATCAATAGATGGTTATGGTTTCCTGACCATGGACATTGGATGTCATTGATAACGGGATCACATCATTAGGAGAATGATGTGATGGACAAGACCCAATCCTAAGCATAGCACAAGATCGTGTAGTTCGTTTGCTAAGAGCTTTTCTAATGTCAAGTATCGTTTCCTTAGACCATGAGATTGTGCAACTCCCGGATACCGTAGGAATGCTTTGGGTGTACCAAACGTCACAACGTAACTGGGTGGCTATAAAGGTGCACTACAGGTATCTCCGAAAGTGTCTGTTGGGTTGGCACGAATCGAGACTGGGATTTGTCACTCCGTATGACGGAGAGGTATCTCTGGGCCCACTCGGTAATGCATCATCATAATGAGCTCAATGTGACTAAGGAGTTAGCCACGAGATCATGCGTTACGGAACAAGTAAAGTGACTTGCCGGTAACGAGATTGAACGAGGTATTGGGATACCGACGATTGAATCTCGGGCAAGTAACATACCGATTGACAAAGGGAATTGAATACGGGATTGATTGAATCCCGGACATCGTGGTTCATTCGATGAGATCATCATGGAACATGTGGGAGCCAATATGGGTATCCAGATCCCGCTATTGGTTATTTGCCGGAGAGGTGTCTCGGTCATGTCTGCATGGTTCCCGAACCCGTAGGGTCTACACACTTAAGGTTCGGTGACGCTAGAGTTGTTATGGGAAATAGTATGTGGTTACCGAAGGTTGTTCGGAGTCCCGGATGAGATCCCGGACATCACGAGGAGTTCCGGAATGGTCCGGCGGTGAAGATCGATATATTGGACGAAGGGTATTGGAGTCCGGAAGTGTTCCGGGGGTACCCGGCTATGGCCAGCATGAGCGAAAGGTGTTTCGGGAGCCCCGGCAAGTGTTGGAGGGCCTCATGGGCCAAAGGGGAAGGGGCAAACCAGCCCACTAAGGGGTGGTGCGCCCCCACACCCTTTCCCACGTTACTTGGGGAGGTGGGGCGCCTCCACCTGGCTTGGGAGGCAAGCCTCCACCTGCTTGGCTTGGGGGGGGGGGGAAGTCTCCCTAGGATTTTCCCTAGGGAGATCCAATCTGCTTGGCTGCCGCCCCCTAGGGGAAACCCTAGGGCGCCTCCCCCTCTCCCCTTTCCCCTATATATAGTGGAGGGGTGGGAGGGCAGTCGCACCTCTTCCCTGGCGCAGCCCTCCCTCCTCATACACCTCCTCCTCCTCCTCCGTAGTGCTTAGCGAAGCTCTGCCGGAGAACCACGAGCTCCATTGCCACCACGCCGTCGTGCTGCTGGAGTTCTCCCTCAACTTCTCCTCTCCCCTTGCTGGATCAAGAAGGAGGAGACGTCCCCGGGTTGTACGTGTGTTGAACGCGGAGGCGCCGTCCGTTCGGCGCTAGATCGGATCTTCCACGATTTGAATCGCTGCGAGTACGACTCCATCAACCGCGTTCTTGTAATGCTTCCGCTTAGCGATCTTCAAGGGTATGAAGATGCACTCCCTCTCTCTCGTTGCTAGCATCTCCTAGATTGGTCTTGGTGACACGTAGGAAAATTTTGAATTATTGCTACGTTCCCCAACACGTTGGAGATGCCCTAACGCCAAGAAATGTCTTGACCAATGTGCCGGACCATTTTTTTACAATGTCGCATACATTCACAAACGACTCCGAGCAACTGGATGCAAAGCTGGGGACGTTCACGGGAGTCTAGACCTCCATCGTGTAGGCCTCTGACACCCTCGACCCACTCAAAACTCCAACCAAAGCATGTGTCTTTCTCACTTTGCCCCATGCTTTTGTATCCGCTCATGCCGAGGCCGACACCGCCGCTCTACCACCCTGACCACTCGCCCAGACCTTGCCAGACCTCCGCCGCTGCACCCGGGAACCATGTGCTCTTTGCCTACACGATCCCCCCTGCAGCTGTTGTCCATATCGCACACCATGGGCCACAAGTGTCCATCCAAATGTCACAGTGTTGACATTTATTATTTTCTTTGATACTTCGAAGCGAACACAATGGATTCTGACGACAAGTACTTCTACATCAACTTGAGGGAGTCTTCCTCGCCCGATGAAAATGATGAATATGAGGATGAAATGGTGATGATGCATGAGGTCCTAGCAAACACAGAGCATGCAGATGATCAATGTTGAATTTCAAGGGATCAATCAAGGGACATCCAATGTTGAATCGGAAGAGTTCGGGAGGGCATTTGACACTGATGGACGTTTATTTTGCCCTGGATGCTCTATTCACGAACAATGTTTGCATGCGCTTTCGGAGGCGGATAAATGTTTTCGTCGCCTCTACAATGGTGTCCGGGACTATGATGACTACTTCATCGTGAAGAAGAATGTCGTTGCAAAAATTGGATCCCATGGTTACCAGAAGTGCATGCTGCATTGAGGATGCTCACCTATGGCACCGTCGCAGATTCATGGGACAAGTGCCTCTAAAAGTGTGAAAGCACATGCAGAGTTGTCATGGTGAGGTTTGCTACTGCGGTGGTCAAGGTGTTTGCACCATGGTACTTAAGAGAACCAACTGTTACAGACATCAAAAGGCTATTGGCACTCTCAGAAGAAAGAGGGTGTCTAGGTATGCTCGGATCCCTTGATTGCATGCACCGCAGATGGAAGAACTGCCCATATGCTCTAAAAGAGCAAATATCAGGGTCATGTTAAGAAGCCCACCATCATTTTTGAAGCAGTTGCATCACAGGACCTCTGGATTTGGCACGCTTTTTTGGCATGCCTGGGTCTCACAATGACATCAACGTGTTGCAACGGTCTCCATTGTTTGCTAGGTTGACTGAAGGACAAGCTCCACCGTACAACTATACCATCAATGGTCATGACTACAGTATGGGCTACTATCTGGTTGATGATATCTATCCTCCGTGGGTGATCTTCGTCAAGACCATATCTGAGCCAGTTGGTCAAAAAAGAGCTCACTTTTCCCAAAGAAAGAATGAGGTAGAAAGGATATGGAGAGGGCATTTGGAATGCCCCAAGCTTGATTTGCATTTGTTCGAGGACCTGGGGATCTAGAGACCTTGTGAAAGATGATGACAACATGTGTGATCATGCAAAACATGATTGTGGAGGATGAAGATGAAGGAGCTCGAAGGAATTTTGACGAAAAAGATTATGAATTGTGATGCATTTGAGCTTGAGCTATGCATCTTGCGTTTGATTCTTCAGAAAGATTATGAGCTATACCACCAATGGTAGAAGACTGTTCGAAACTTAGATGATTATATTCATCAACCAACATCACGATGGTGTTTATCATGTTTTCATCGGATGCACAAAGAAGCAGTTCATGTGGTCTATCTGTAATAGTTTTGGAGTTAAATGCTCGCGAAATATATAAGGCCCAATGATTCATTAACCGGCCAAAACATGACTTGAGTATCGTTCTTGCCAACTAGAATTTTAGATGTGATGAGATATAATTAAATAAAGAGAGGGTTGTGGTTGGGTATCATGATATGATACAGTATCCTATTACACAATGTGCTACTATGTGTGAATGTGATGCAAAACAACAAATTGGGTTATCTAAGATATCAACTTATGATACTATGTACTATAATGATAGTATCATACATTATTATGATATACATGATACTAGTTTATAATTCTTGCCACTACGACCAAGCTAATTCAAAAAGATCTCATGTAGGGGTGGTGGACATGGCATGGGCAACAAGATTGATGAATAGTTCGTGTTCACTTTGATGTTTTGGATTGATCAACTATGTAATAATTTGGTGTTATTGATTGATGAATTTTTTGTTATGTTTTTACTATTTATTTGATTAAATTTAGATGATTTTTATGTTGATTTGTTGCAATATGTATGCAAATCATGAAGAACAAACATATCGTGCGACTGCTGTACTGTAGGGCGACGCTTAGAAGTCCACTTTTTTGAAGCAATAAAACGCTTTTGATTGCCCTAAAATTTATTTCAAACACTTTTCTATGCTTTAGAATAGGTGTACTAGTAGAGATGCTCTAAGCAGGCTTGGTTGACAGGCGAGGCGGCCATCACGATGGCTGCGGCACCAGAGCTATGTCTCGCCCGTACCAATTTCAATTAGGAATTGCCTACGGGCGAGTGAATCTGCTGGTCCATTAGCATAGTCGCTTGTTGCCGTCATGTGTCGCTGCAGTTCACTTTCTCTGCTTCGTTTCTTTGTTTTTAGTTTTCTTTTAATTTTTAACTGTTTCCTTTGGATTTCCCCCTTCGTCAACATTGTTTTTTCATGATTTTCTTTGGTTTTCTCTTTCTTTGCTATACCTTTTGTTTTTTATTTCTTCGTATTCTTTTTTGTCAATTTTAATTGATTTTTAACACATTTCTACTTTTTTTGTACACAACCTATATTTTTAGTTCACACGTAAAAAAATTGAACAGTTTTCAAACACATGATGTACAATTTTTTTAACATGCATATTTTGAACAGTTTCCTGAATACACAGTAATATTTTCTGAATACATGTTGTATATTTTTCTAATGGCAATAAACATTTGTTAAAGTACATGAACATTTATTTACATTGTATAAATATTTTAAAATTTTCACGGACATTTTATAGACACACTTGAATATTTTTTTAAATGTCACATACATTTTTTAATGGTAATAACTATTATTTTAGCCTAAAGGAATATCTTTTTACATTTTGTCATTGTCTTTTTTAATGTCAAGGAAAGTGTTTCAAATCGTTGGATTTTTCTCTTTAATATGTCACATACATTTTTTAACAGCACGAAACATTTTTTTACAATACATATTTTTTTACATTGTATACATTTTTCCAAAAAAATATAAACATATTTTTTAACCTTGTGGACATTTTCTAAAATGTATCATGCATTTTTTTAATCTAACAAACAGTTTTAAATTACAGGAGTATTGTTCTATATGTTAGGACCATATTTTTTCATATATGACATACATTTCTTAAATACTTGCCATATTCTTAAATCTCACCAACAATTTTTTGAACACATGATTAACATTTTCCTATATAAGTTTAGTGCATGATTCACATTTTTCGTAAAATTATCAAAAGTATATTTTATTTTATATTTATAATATTTCAAAATATGAACAATAATAAGAAAAATATATAAAAAAATGGAAATGTGAAAAAAACAAGAAAAGGCTGGCGTCAGTATGATGCGCCCGTGTGGTTATTGGGCTGGCCAAGCAATGGCTACGTGCAGTCATTGCAGGAGCGTCGTCAACGATATCGTGTTGCGGATGCGTGGACTAAAGAAAGTCAACGAGTTGCTCAAGCAAGGTGACAAAGAAGGTGATAGCCATAGATGCATTGACTATAGAGAAGGCCGATAAGTTGCTCAAGCGAGGTGACAAAGAAGGTGATAGCCATAGATGCGTTGACTATAGAGAAGGCCGACGAGCGAGGTGACAAAGAAGGTGATAGCTATAGATGCGTTGACTATAGAGAAGGGCGACGAGTTGCTCAAGGTAAAAGTCTGGATGCGTTGGTTGTAGAAGCAGTTGATGAGTTGCTCAAACAAGGTGATAGTCTTTTGCATTCATGTCGAGATAATCGAAAGCACCGGCAATGGAGCCATGGTCGAGGTGGTGCTTAAAAAAATAAATCAGGTTTTTCTGAAGCACCAGTGCCTATTTCTACAGAAGAGATGCTTAAGCGTCTGTACAAATAAACACCCGTGCTTACGAAAAATCTGATTTATTTCTTCAAGCAAAATTCCAACAACTTCTCTGTACAGCCGAATGCTACACAAGTCAGTGACTGTCAGTCAGTTGGGTGCACACCCAACGAAGAACCTGACTGACTGACTGGTAGCTGACTATATATATATATATCTGCACGTGCCTAAATCTCTTTCCACAGAGCCACAAAATACAATCGAAATACAGTACAATGCAGATGCCGAACCAACACACAGACAGCGTTCACGCACGCAGTCAGTACTCAGTAACCGCTGTCGACGTGGAACGCGTACGGCGGGTGTCCGCCGCCGCCGCCGTCCGCCTGCGCGTCGCCTCCGGCGCAGTACAAGTCCACGCCGGGCTCCAGCACATAGGCCTCCTCCAGGTTCAGGTTGCTGTGATTGTGGTACGACAGCCCGACCACCCCCACCCCCGCGCCGTCGACGGACATCCTCTGCTCTTGTCTGCCGTCCAGAAGCAGCCGCGGCCTCTTGTCCCCCGCGCCCGCACCCTCGCCCGCAAGGCGGCGCAGCACGTCGGGGTCGCCGACGACCTTGAGCAGGAAGGCGAGCATCTGCTTGGGCCGGCGCTCCGTCTCCTGCACCCGGCGCCACATGGCCGCCACGCGCTCCTCCGCGGCCCTCTGCTCATTCCTCAGCCGCACCACCTCCATGGCCAGCGCCGTCGCGCTGCTGCTGCCGTCGTCGTCCTCCTCCTCCTTGCTATCCTTGCCGCGCTTGCTGCTCTGGCGCCGGACGATGCGGCGCAGGAGGTGGGTCTGGCCGCGGAGGAAGGAGGCGTGCGCGAACTCCCACCGGTCCGGGTCCACCTTGCGGAAGCCGTAGGTGTTGAGCTGCCGGACGAAGCTGGAGAAGTTGGCGTGCTTGAAGTGCGCGGGCAGCAGCATCTCCGAGAAGGCGAAGGGGTCGGCGACGACGAAGCTGTTGCCGGCGGGCCCCCACGCGACGACGCCGTCGGTGGCCCGGTCGTCCATCATCCCGTAAGTCTTGGCCACGAACGGCGCCACCCCCGCCGCACCACAACTCCCCGAGGAGGAGGACGACTCCACGCCGCTGACGCCGCCGCTCATCATCACGAGACGGCAAGAAGATGCGTTGCTTGCTGCTTGCTGCTTGTTGGGGAACGAGCGGGGAGTGGATTGGGACGGACTGGGAGGAGCTGTGTCGTGTCGAGCCCAGCTGCCGAGGTGTATATACGCAGCGCAGGGGATGCCGACAGGTGAGGGGCAACAGGTGGAGGGACGCGTGGCTGCGCACGCGGCGGCTCCTCGCAGGCGGCGGGATTTCCCGGCCGCTGAGTCGACATGGGAGCGGGGGGAAGGTGGCACTCCTCCTTGCGCCCAGACAAGCAAAGTGGCGATGCTTAAGTTGAAATCTGCTTTCCATTTGTTTACTCATCTCGACTCCTGTTCTCTACCCTCTTTTATTTTGTTTTGTTATATACTATTAGCAGATACAGAAGCGGGTTAACGAGCGGGCAGGGGTGCAAAGTTCGGCGGGACCCAACTGGGTATTTTAGAAGCTACTGTGTCACATCAATCAGTCATGCAGCACTTGTGTCACACGCCGACCACTCCTTAAATAGCATTTTCAACATGTTGTTGAATGTTTTTTAATCGTAGTTGGATTGTTAGAACGACAACTGTATCCCATCCCAACGGGGTATCACTTCTAAACTTAACCTTGGTGCTGGTATTGTTTTGGATTTTATTCAAGCTTTTCGGCGATGTGCATTCAATAGGAGAAGACTTTCAGTTGACTACAAAGGTGTTCGTGGGCACTTCATCAATCTCAAGATGATGTGTCGGCTCAGTCTCTCGGAGATGCTTATGAGGTAGTGTGTCTGTGCGAACGTTCATACCATTAGTGTATGTGCGTATCTATGAGTGCATGTGTCTATTGTGTTAAAAAAAGTTTCCGAACACATCTGGACCATCCAACCAAGCCCCCCAAAATTTGGACAGTGGCTATGACGGACGGGCCAGGTTGACGGGGAGGAGAAAAAAATGAATCGAAGACTGGGCTGTGGGAACTGACAGTGTGCCTGTGCAGATGGCCGGACTCCTCCAAATCTCCCTCAGTTTGTTGACAGTTTCGATTTTGGACTCATCCAGGTCATTTCGCGGACATGTGACGACTTGTGTTAAAGGCCTAAAAGTGCCTCTGGACCTTCCGATCCAAATATTTGCAGGCTTCTCCGCTGATTGCCGTTGGAGATGCCTTTATCCATCCATACTTTTTCACATGATTTCAATACTTCATTCTATTCTATCTTTTGAATGGAAAGTCTAATTTACGACATGTTTACATCTTTGAGTTCCTTACAATTAGGATTTTCAAACAAGACCATTTCTAAGGATTTAAAAACAAATTGTATTTAAAAACATAGAGAAACTCTATGAAACATAGTGATGCAATCTAGTACACAAAAAACTAATAAATTGATGAATGATGAGAACGATTATTTATTAAAAAAATCAATATTAAGTTTGAAGTGTATTAACACAGAATGAAACATTATGATATGATTTCAAACAGATGAACCAAAGTGAAACACTATGATTTTTATTGTCAAATATAATGAAACATTTTAATTTTTTTAGAAACTTCGTATTTCATCGTAATTGATTTCTAGTTTCTTCTTGATTCGCAAAGTTCTATCATGAGTTGTTGTTTTCACTACACTTCAAACATGTTTAATAAACAAAATATATATTCATTTTTTAAATGTTCTATTGTAGTGTTATATCGTCTTCGAGAGCATATGACGATGTTCCATTCTGTATCGATACACTTCTAGCTTAATATCACGATTTTATTAAACATTCACTCTTATAAAGTCTTATTAGTTTTTCTCGTGTTCTATAGTT
Source organism: Triticum aestivum (assembly GCF_018294505.1). NCBI lineage: Eukaryota > Viridiplantae > Streptophyta > Magnoliopsida > Poales > Poaceae > Triticum > Triticum aestivum. The sequence goes on along the minus strand of NC_057805.1, from coordinate 512,773,897 downwards.
CATCAGTATGTTTTATAGAGTTTTGTCATATTTCATAATAAAAATTTGAAAATCCGTCAAAATATATTCAATATTGAACTTGTTATAAAGCCTCATTACCACAAACACAAATATGCAAACAGATCATAAATCCGATTTGTGTTCAATAGATATGGACGTTTCAATTTTTAGAATAAGATTTTAATGCATGTGTTTTTTAAAGGAGAGACTAGATGGATAGTTGCACTGTACAATTTCTAGGATAACACACAACTCTGTACCATATCTAACACAACACAACATGCATATTAGAGTATACAAATAATAGAAATAGTATGAAGAATCTTAGTGGAAAAGGTGGCACTGATCCTCACAAAATGCATCAAAAGCTAAGTCATGCACGGTACCTCGCGTCCACATTAGAATAACCGCTCTCCAGGTTAATGGATGGGTCACGAAAGGGAGCGGTTTGAGCTGCTAAGAGAATATGAAGATATGTACCTGATTGGTCCAGCCTTCAGATTAGCTTTCTTGCATGTGTGGCTGATGGGACCGACGTGCGACCCGAAAATATCTCATCTACCGTCGTCGGCATGTATCGACAAAATAATGTGGTCCGTCATTATTCTATCTTAAGGTATAGTAATTTTGTGCTCATCTTACATTTATTCATATTTTATAATTGAAAAAGATGTTAATTTTTATGTTTTATTTCGACAATAAGATAAGTGGAGAAATCTATGGAAACTTATCCGATCAGTCTAGATCGGCGTAGGGTTTGATTGTGTAGATTTGACAATTCACGTGACTCATAAAGTGAAATGTTCTTTCATGTTTGAATGAATAGTTAATTCAGAATTACGGGGGCTTGATCCACTCCCCCACCTTATGTGTGTGTGTGGGGGGGGGGGGGGGGGTGGGGGGGGGGCATAGGCCCCCACCCCCATTCGTGCAGGACATCACAACATTTTGTTATCAATTGTTGATTACGCTGAGTACATATAACTTAAAATTATTATTTATATCTTATAATCACCTATACAAGGTATATTAATATATTATATATTTAAAGTATGGGTTTACCAGAAAACAAAAAATAGGCTAGAAAATCCCACAAAAACTAGAAATATCCAACCATTTATTAATAGACTAATTTTTCATATCCACTAGGTGAAAGCACGTGTGTTGCTACGGGACAACTAAACAATATTTTTTTTAAGAAACTCGATGCCAAACTTGATTTCATCGTGTTGTGACAAGCATTGAGTGTCCGAATATTGCTAGCTGTGGTGCCCGTTAAAAAAATACTTTTACGGTGCACTTTTTTTTGAAACTTTTTGTAAACAGGCACGCTCGTGCACACACACTACATATGCGCAAAAAATCATTATATTTTACTTTAACACGGGGCATACAAAAAAGACAAAAATGTATTTTCAAATGGACCAGATTTTTTTGTTTTTGGGCCGGAATTTTGTGTTTTTGTACAGCTTACAATTTACATTTTTTAAAACAAAATTTTATGGATCTGTAGTGAATACACACAAGTTTTCACAGAACTATTTTCATTTTTTTTCAAACTTTTAAATATGGCTGTTGATTTTTTTTTCAAAAAAAGGGCACCGTGATGCCTGAGCACACAAACTTCTCACTCATTGAGGGTCTCTCTTTTGTTTCCCTCAAAAGAGAAGTTGAAACATTTTACGTGTCGAATTACCAGTTTAAGATGCCCCCAAAGATTTGTATATGACTACATGTTCATCACACAATTCAATAATTTATATATCAAGTCTACTGCGTCTAGAACGAATGACTAATTGTGACAACTCGATCCTACCATGAGTTAGAAGATAGTCACATATATATCAAATAACTCTCAGATCACAACAACCAAAGTAATTCCTAACAATTATTCGAGTCAAGAATTAGTCAGGATCACTCAATCATACTTTTACATACGAACAATGGACACTACAGAAAAACTGCTTTAGTTGCCAGAGATATTAGTATAACTTTTGGTGGCACATGCATTTGAATGAATCAAATGCTTTAATTAAAATATCAAGAAATTTTGTAATTGAGAAACCAAAATTAGTGAAAACACTTCATACCTGACTTGAAGAAGATAGAATAATATATTTTAAAGCTTCCTCTGGCTATTCGACTTTATAACCCAACAAGATGCCATCCAACATGTGAAGTGCATCTGAATGACCAAATGCTTTAATTAATATTAGACTTGAAAAGCATCACATTTTCTTTGTCAAACTCAAGAATAAAACTCCAACTAATCATCCACAGACAACAACTTACATGGTAGGCCACAAAAATATTCAAGAGATCAAAATATTAACAGTATTATCCATCTATTTCCATAATGTTAGATTTCACAAACAAGGCAGTAACTTTTATATGTCAGCACTACCACTCCCTAACTTTTGAATGCAATCACCCCTTAAGTTATGACATGCAGGTTCAGTGAGGTACAAAGATCTTTGCCGACATTTAGTACATCTGTTGAATGCAGTAAGTTTTTGGAATAGTAGGAAACATTTTTTTGAATTACATGAACACTTTTTTACATTGCATACTATTTTTCAAAAGTGTCACGTGTATTTTTTTGAAACGCATGAACATTTTTTAAAATATCACATACATTGTTTAATTGGTACAAATATTCTCTAAAAGCTGGGTGAATATCGGTTTTACACTGCATGGACATTTTTAAGTGTACGATGACATTTTAAAAAACAAAATTTGTTTTTTCATAATATATGTATTTACAAGACACAAATATAAGTTTTTTTAGGGAACATAAATGTAAGTTTTTTTGAGACAATCATGCGAATCTTTATTAAACCATCACAATGTTTACAGGGATGAAAGAAAGTTCACCGGGATGGCCTAACCAAACATGGCGGCCAACCCTAAATTCAAGCGCACGGTTTGCAAGATTGTGGCCTCAAATTTCGAGCTCCTAAATTCATGGAAAAAATTACATAAAATGAAACTACTCGAATACTCTATGATTTCATGTATAATAGCACCGTAGCCCGCCCCGCTCTTCCGCTTAATATCCTCAATCACCACCTTACAATCTGATGCAACATGGATAGATTGTAAATTAAAATCCTCTGCGAGGGCTAGCCATTGATTCTCTTGCTGCTAGTGCGTCCAATGTGTAGGGTCGCTAGTGCCCCTAAAGACAATGGCCGATGAACCCAGGTACATGCCCTCCCTGTCTCTGCACACTGCCACAACTGCCCACAAATATAAGTAGAACATAAAAAAAAATGTGCGTGACTTCAGCCTGACGAAACCACATGGCTACTGGGCCGGCTCACTAATAGCTCCCTATAGGCGAGCTCGGCTTCCGCCTCGCTAAAGGCGAGGCATATGTTTGCCCCTGTATCTTGCCTATAGGGAGTGGCACGCTTGTCTGGCCTACAAAGAGATATGTTCGGCTTGGCCCATGAGCAAAGGCTGACCAACAGTACCGTTCTAGTTAGTTTGTGCATGCTTAATGCTGGGTTTTTTCTCTTTATTTTTTCACTTTCTCCCTTCTTATAATTTTTTTGAAGGCTTTAAAGTATATTTTTGAAAAAAGTTTTTTATTTTACTAGATTTACAAAAAGAATTTATAGGGTATTAAAAAATGGTAATCATGTTTTCAAAAAGGGTTCATCATGTGTTGAAAAGATTCCCCGGGTATCGAAAATGTTCATTGGGTCTTCTAATTTTTTCATAGGATATTTAAGAAATGTCCACCATAAAATAATTTTTCATCAATGTTTCCAAGATGTTCGATGCATATTAAAAAGATCATTTTGTTTGAAAAAATTTCCGTCATGTAATAGAAATTTTTTCGCCGGTCATTAAGAAGGGTTCATCATCTTATTTAACAAATGTCTATTGCATATTAAATAAATGTCCATTGTGTTTTAAAATACTTTCATCATCTAATATAAAAAATTTCAACGCATATTACCCTTTTAAATAAATGATGATACATTAAAAAATGGGCATGGAAATGTAAAAAGTTCTCCACATATACTTTTTAAAATGTTAATGCCATATAAATAAATAAATAAATAAATAAATAAATATATATATATATATATATATATATATATATATATATATACACACACACACACACATACACTCTATGACCGATAGGATTCTATGTACAGTACTCCACTGACCACTGATTACCGTTCTTTCAGTGGATGGATCTTTTTCAGTGGAATCCGGCGCGATAGCGGTAGGGATGATTCTCCGACTACATGATGGTTCAGTTATTTGTATAGCATATCGGTTTATTTCAATTGTGACGAAGCACTGGAAGCAGAGATACATGCCATTATGCAACATGTTGCTTGCTATACAACATTTCAGTCTTCCAGTCATTGTCCAATCTGACTCAAGTGAGGCTTTATCCTGTCTATCAGGGGATGGACTAGTTCATTCGACATATGGTCATCTCGTGGCTGAAATTAAGGAGTTGATGTGTGACATGGAGTTTATTCCCCAGAAATTGACTAGGGATCAAAATAGAGTTGCCGATCGTCTGGCAAGTTATAGTCGTATCGAGTGTACCATGACTGTGTGGAAGCACTTGGGACCGCCATGTATCGAGGATCTTCTGACTCTCGGCTGTAACTCTCTCAATTTGGAATAAAACTTCTTTCCCCGCTCAAAAATATATATGCTTGGGGGGGAGGTGCCATATATCGCTTCTAGCGAGAGCAGTACGCTCGCATCGCTCACGCGCCTGCTGTTCGTGGGCTTGGCCAACGAGCGTGGAAGAGCTAGCGCACGTTCATTTTTCTCTTTATTATTTCGGTCGGTTTAATTTTAATTACAATCATGGATAAGAAAAAGTTCATGAATTTTAAAAGAGTTCACATTTGAAGAATATTTCATATTTTAAAAAATGTTAACGGATTTGACAAAGTTCATAAAATTGGAAAAGTGAAGAATTTAAAAAACAAATCAGTGAAAAATGTCCACAGATTTGGAAAAGGTTTAATAATTTAAAGAAAGCTCACTTATTTTAGAAAATTGTTCAGTGAACGACATTTGAAAAAGGTTCAGTGAAAAATGTTCAGAAGTTCGACTTTTTTCATGAATTTAAAAAATGTTCTTGAATTTGAAAAAAGTTCGTGCATTTGAAAAATCTTTGCGGATTTGTAAAATCTTCTTGTATTCAAGAAACGGGAAAAATGAAAAAGGAAAGACAAAAAAAAGCAGTAAAACCGGTGCATATATACATCGGACGTTGGGTAATCATATGATAAAGATCATCGGATACATCGAATGCAGAATGACGCGTATGTGGCTGTCGTCTAAGACGTTGAAGCGACGTTGGATACAGCCTGTATGCATGATATACACGCCCGTGCACGCACGACGCATAGTACATTATGCAACACTTGGTCAAAAAATAATATAGGGAAGTTTTGTTTTTTCGAAAAAATAATATAGAGAAGTTGACTTGGGACAAGGCTGTACCTTAGAAAAATGTGGAATAATTTTCCCCTCGCGAACAAAGAAAAAAAAAGTGAGTATGCAGTTTCTGAATTTCGTTGACTTGAGTGCCATGATACATCGATCCGTGCACGTACTTAGCAAAACATGTCTACTTTGCTGGTAATATCCAAGTTAATTAACTCCCTGCAAGACATGTCTACTCTAATTAATTTGACTAAATGCAAAATACATCCGTGCACGATGTAGATCAAACAGCTAGCGCCTAGCAGTAGACGGAACGGCACAAAAATCCTAGGAATGTGGCTATATATATCTTCATGGAATGCAGGCCATTACATCCGCATCCACCACAAAATCAAGTACTAGTGCTTCTCCTACAGCGACCAGCAGGCAGTTCGTTGGCATGGCGTCTTCATCTCTATCAGTGGTGCTGCTCCTTGTGTGCCTGGCCGCGGCGGCGTCGGCGCAGCTGTCCCCGACGTTCTACGACGCGTCGTGCCCCGGGGCGCTGGCCACCATCAAGAGCGGCGTGGCGGCCGCCGTGAGCAGCGACCCCCGCATGGCCGCGTCGCTGCTCCGTCTGCACTTCCACGACTGCTTCGTCCAAGCAAGTTCTTCACACGCTACTTGGTTATTGTTTAGATCGGTTTCATTCGCTGAACACCAGCGGTTAACCGTGCATGTTGCTTGCGCAGGGCTGCGACGCGTCCGTTCTGCTGGCTGGCAACGAGCGGAACGCGTTCGGGAACGTGGGATCGCTGCGAGGCTTCGACGTCATCGACAAAATCAAGGCGACTGTGGAGCAGGCGTGCAAGCGCACCGTCTCCTGCGCCGACATCCTCGCCGTCGCCGCTCGCGATTCCGTCGTCGCGGTAAGAACTAACATGATCTTTCAACCCCTTTTTAATTTATTTGTTTGCATGCGTGTCACGGCTTTGAACTGAGGTTAGTACTCATCGGTTATACTTTTGTAGGTAGGAGGCCCGTCATGGACGGTCTCTCTGGGGAGGAGAGACTCCGACACGGCTAGCGAGGCACTGGCCAACCGTGACCTTCCTGCCCCATCACTCGGCGTCACCGACCTCATCACCCGCTTCGCCGCCAAGGGGCTCAACCACACCGATATGGTCGCCCTCTCCGGTGCGCACACCATCGGGCGGGCGCAGTGCAAGAACTTCAGGACCAGGCTCTACAGCGAGGAGAACATTGACCCGGCCTTCGCGACGTCGCGCATGGCCACCTGCCCTCAGCTAACCGGCTCTGGCGACAACAACCTGGCCCCATTGGACGATACGACCCCGGACTCCTTCGACAACGCCTACTTCGTCAACCTCAAGCTCAACAAGGGGCTCCTACACTCCGACCAGGTGCTCTACACCCTTGCCGGTGGTGCCACCGAAGACATCATTGATGGCTTCGCGTCTAACCAGGATGCGTTCAACAACGCCTTTGCCGCAGCCATGGTGAAGATGGGGAACATCAGCCCCTTGATTTTCCCACAGGGTCTGGTCAGGCGCACCTGCTCTAGGGCGAACTAAGAATTGCCGGCCGGCCATTTGCACTGAAATGATAGCGTCGACCATGCATCAACCTCTTTGAGATCCCAATTAGCCACATATTTTCTCCACAAAATGAGCCATCCATGTCTCTGCAGCACCTTGTGGTGCCACATACTCCATTATTTCTTGCTTTTTTTGTACCTATTGTAATTTTTTGGAGCCCATTATTCTTCAATTTGTTTCTCTTCTATACTTTGCAAATTATTCATAACCTGTTCACATTTGTTTTTGTGTAAAACGTTATGTCAATTTTTTTATGATCTCATAATTTTCTAGAGACAATAATCATGTCAAGTTTCCCAAAGTTTCAGAGATTGTTCACAAATATTCCAACGAAATTTCACTAAAAGTTCACTTCAATTTCACACTTTCACATGTTTCATATCTGTTCCAACACACATATTTACTTTCATTCTATCAGAATTAAGAGTTTAATTAAAAATTCTAGCAAGATATAAAAAAGAGTCGCCCCATCTCTGGGTTGTTGGGAGAAAGACAACACCCACTCGACATATAAAACCAGAGTTCATATGGTGTCGTCTCAACGGATTTATATGGTGCCCTATTTAACGTGAATGCAGCCGTCTCTAAAGCATAACCCCAAAACGATAGCAGTAAATCAGTAAGAGACATCATAGATCGCACCATATCTAATGAAGTGCGGTTACGACGTTCGGACACACCATTACGCTGTGGTGTTCCGGGTGGCGTGAGTTGCGAAACTATTCCGCATTGTTTCAAATGAAGACCAAACTCGTAACTCAAATATTCTCTTCCACGATCAAATCATAGAAACTTTATTTTCTTGTTACGATGATTTTCCACTTCACTCTGAAATTCTTTGAACTTTTCAAATGTTCCAGACTTATGTTTCATCAAGTAGATATACCCATATCTGCTCAAATCATCTGTGAAGGTCAAAAAATAACGATACCTGCCGCGAGCCTTAACACTCATCGGACCGCATACATCAGTATGTATTATTTCCAACAAGTCTGTTGCTCGCTCCATTATTCCGGAGAACGGAGTCTTAGTCATCTTGCCTATGAGGCATGGTTCGCAAGCATCAAGTGATTCATAATCAAGTGATTTCAAAAGCCCATCAGCATGGAGTTTCTTCATGCGCTTTACACCAATATGACCTAAACGGCAGTGACACAAATAAGTTGCACTATCATTATTAAACTTATATCTTTTGGCTTCAATACTATGAATATGTGTATCACTACTATCGAGATTTAGTAAAAATAGACCACTCATCAAGGGTGCATGACCATAAAAGATATTACTCATATAAATAGAACAACCATTATTCTCTGATTCAAATGAATAACCGTCTCGCATCAAACAAGGTCCAGATATAATGTTCATGCTTAACGCTGGCACCAAATAACAATTATTCAGGTCTAAAACTAATCCCGAAGGTAGATGTAGAGGTAGCGTGCCGACGGCGATCACATCGACTTTGGAACCATTTTCCATGCGCATCGTCACCTCGTCCTTAGCCAATCTCCGCTTAACCCGTAGCCCCTGTTTCGAGTTGCAAATATGAGCAACAGAACCAGTATCAAATACCCAGACGCTACTGCGAGCATCAGTTAAGTACACATCAATAACATGTATATCAAATATACCTTTCACTTTGCCATCCTTCTTATCCGCCAAATACTTGGGGCAGTTCCGCTTGCAGTGACCAGTCCCTTTGCAGTAAAAGCACTCAGTCTCAGGCATAGGTCCAGACTTGGGCTTCTTCACTTGAGCAGCAACTTGCTTGCTGTTCTTCTTGAAATTCCCTTTCTTCCCTTTGCCCTTCTTCTTGAAACTGGTGGTCTTGTTGACCATCAACACTTGATGCTCCTTCTTGATTTCTACCTCCGCAGCCTTTAGCATTGCGAAGAGCTGGGGAATTGTCTTATCCATCCCTTGCATATCATAGTTCATCATGAAGCTCTTGTAGCTTGGTGGCAGTGATTGAAGAACTCTGTCAATGACACTATCATCAGGAAGATTAACTCCCAGCTGAGTCAAGTGGTTGTGGTACCCAGACATTCTGAGTATATGTTCACTGGCAGAACTATTCTCCTCCGTTTTGCAGCTGTAGAACTTATTGGAGACTTCATATCTCTCAATCCAGGCATTTGCTTGAAATATTAACTTCAACTCCTGGAACATCTCATATGCTCCATGACGTTCAAAACGACTTTGAAGTCCCGGTTGTAAGCCGTAAAGCATGGCACGCTGAACTATCGAGTAGTCATCAACACGCGACTGCCAGGCATTCACAATGTATGCAGTTGCTGGCGCGGGTGGTACACCTAGCGGTGCTTCCAGGACGTAATTCTTCTATGCAGCAATGAGGATAATCCTCAAGTTATGGACCCAGTTCGTGTAGTTGCTACCATCATCTTTCAACTGAGCTTTCTTTAGGAATGCATTAAAATTCAAAGGAACAGTAGCATGGGCCATTGATCTACAACAACATAGACATGCAAAATACTATCAGGTACTAAGTTCATGATAAATTAAAGTTTAATTAATCATATTACTTAAGAACTCCCACTTAGATAGACATCCCTCTAATCATCTAAGTGATAAGGTGATCCAAATCAACTAAACCATGTCCGATCATCACGTGAGATGGAGTAGTTTTCAATGGTGAACATCACTATGTTGATCATATATACTATATGATTCACGCTCGACCTTTCGGTCTCAGTGTTCCGAGGCCATATCTGCATATGCTAGGCTCGTCAAGTTTAACCCGAGTATTCTACGTGTGCAAAACTGGCTTGCATCCGTTGTATGTGAACTTAGAGCTTATCACACCCGATCATCACGTGGTGTCTCGGCACGACGAACTGTCGCAACGGTGCATACTCAGGGAGAACACTTATACCTTGAAATTTAGTGAGAGATCATCTTATAATGCTACCGCTGAACTAAGCAAAATAAGATGCATAAAGGATAAACATCACATGCAATCAATATAAGTGATATGATATGGCCATCATCATCTTGTGCCTTTGATCTCCATCTCCAAAGCACCGTCATGATCACCACCGTCACCGGCTTGACACCTATCACGACTATCGATACCGCTTAGTGATAAAGTAAAGCAATTACATGGCGATTGCATTTCATACAATAAAGCGACAACCATAAGGCTCCTGCCAGTTGCCGATAACTGTTACAAAACATGATCATCTCATACAACAATTTATATATCATCACGTCTTGACCATATCACATCACAACATGCCCTGCAAAAACAAGTTAGACGTCCTCTACTTGTTGTTACAAATTTTACGTGGCTGCTACGGGCTTTAGCAAGAACCGTTCTTACCTACGCATCAAACACCACAACGATTTTTCGTCAAGTGTGCTATTTTAACCTTCAACAAGGACCGGGCGTAGTCACACTCGATTCAACTAAAGTTGGAGAAACAGACACCCACTAGCCACCTGTGTGCGAAGCATGGCGGTAGAACCAGTCTCATGAACGCGGTCATGTAATATCGGTCTGGGCCGCTTCATCCGACAATACCGCTGAATCAAAGTATGACATGCGGGTAAGCAGTATGACTATTATCGCCCACAACTCTTTGTGTTCTACTCGTGCATATAACATCTACGCATAAACCTGGCTCTGATACCACTATTGGGGAACACAGTATTTCAAAAAATTTCCTACGATCACGCAAGATCTATCTAGGAGATGCATAGCAACGAGAGGGTAGAGTGTGTCTACGTACCCTCGTAGACCGAAAGCGGAAGCGTTAGGTAACGCGGTTGATGTAGTCGAACGTCTTCGTGATCCAACCGATCAAGTACCAAACGCACGACACCTCCGCGATCTGCACACGTTCAGCTCGGTGACATCCCTCGAACTCTTGATCCAGCTGAGGCCGAGGGAGAGTTTCATCAGCACGACGGCATGATGACAGTGATGATGAAGTTACCGACGCAGGGCTTCGCCTAAGCTCTACAATGATATGACCGAGGTGGAAATATGTGGAGGGGGCACCGCACACGGCTAAAAAGTCAACTTGTGTGTCTATGGGGTTGCCCCCTCCCCCGTATATAAAGGAGGGGAGGAGGGGGCCGACCGGTCTCATGGTGCGCCCCCAAGGGGGGGAATCTTACTCCTACTAGGAGTAGGTTCCCCCCTTTCCTAGTCCTAATAGGAGGGGGAAGAAAGGGGAAGAGGAGAAGAAGGAAAGGGGGGCCGGCCCCCTCCCAATTCGGTTGGGCTTGGGGGGCGCCCCTCCTCTTGGCCGCCTCCTCTCTCTTCCACTAAAGCCCATGTAGGCCCATTAAGCCCCCGGGGGGTTCCGGTAACCTCCGGTACTCCGGAAAATGCCCAAACTCATCTGAAACCTTTCCGGTGTCCAAACATAACCTTCCAATATATCAATCTTCATGTCTCGACCATTTCGAGACTCCTCGTCATGTCCGTGATCACATCCGGGACTCCGAACAACCTTCGGTACATCAAAACACATAAACTCATAATACCGATCGTCATCGAACGTTAAGCGTGCGGACCCTACGGGTTCGAGAACTATGTAGATATGACCGAGACTCATCTCCGGTCAATAACCAATAGCGGAACCTGGATGCTCATATTGGCTCCCACATATTCTACGAAGATGTTTATCGGTCAAACCGCATAACCACATACGTTGTTCCCTTTGTCATCGGTATGTTACTTGCCCGAGATTCGATTGTCGGTATCATCATACCTAGTTCATTCTTGTTACCGGCAAGTCTCTTTACTCGTTCCGTAGTGCATCATCCCGTAACTAACTCATTAGTCACATTGCTTGCAAGGCTTATAGTGATGTGCATTACCGAGAGGGCCCAGAGATACCTCTCCGACAATCGGAGTGACAAATCCTAATCTCGATCTATGCCAACTCAACAAACACCATCGGAGACACCTGTAGAGCATCGTTATAAACTTCCAGTTACGTTGTGACGTTTGATAGCACACTAAGTGTTCCTCCGGTATTCGGGAGTTGCATAATCTCATAGTCGTAGGAACATGTATAAGTCATGAAGAAAGCAATTGCAATAAACTAAACGATCAAAGTGCTAAGCTAACGGATGGGTCAAGTCAATCACATCATTCTCTAATGATGTTATCCCGTTCATCAAATGACAACTCATGTCTATGGCTAGGAAACTTAACCATCTTTGATACATGAGCTAGTCAAGTAGAGGCATACTAGTGACACTCTGTTTGTCTATGTATTCACACATGTACTAAGTTCCGGTTAATACAATTTAGCATGAATAATAAACATTTATCATGATATAAGGAAATATAAATAACAACTTTATTATTGCCTCTAGGGCATATTTCCTTCAACCCTAACCTAACCCTAGTCGAACGTGGGTGCTGTCGTGGCTGTCCTTGTGCATGGCGGCCGCGGCTGCGGGTGGCGACGAGGACGACCTGAAATACAAGCGGGCACGGTGACCTTATACCTGCCGGAGTGGAGGGCGATAGGGTGGCGGATCGAGGGCGACGACAGCGGCAGATCGAGGGCGAGGGTGACATGGTGGAGGGCGAGGACAACGGCGGCAACGGACAACAACAGCGAGGGCGAGGGCGGTGATGACGGCAGCGGACGGCGGATGGCAATGACGAGGACGAGGGTAGCGGGCGGTGACAACGAGGGAGAGGACGTTGACAGCGAGGGTGAGGATGGCAACGGCGAGGACGTGGGCAGCGCCGTGGTGGAGGGTGAAAGCGGCGACGAGAGCGAGATGAGGGAGAGAGTGAGGGGGTAGGGGGCGCGCGCGTGCAGATAGTACTCGTCACTTGCGGCGGGCGCGCCACACCACCCGCCACTGCTAATTTGGGGTGACAGGCGGCAATACTTCAGTTGAATTTGAACAGTCTGCCGCTAACCTATGTGTGGCGGGCATGGCCAAGTGTATATGTGTATATATATATATATAGCCGGTTGGAGGCTTTTAGCTGTGGCAGGACACCGCCACCGCTGCCTGTAACAACAGTGGCGGGTAATCCTAGCCACTCGCCACAAAAACATTTATAACATAGCCACCCTCAGCAGTGCTTGTTTATGGCGGGTGATGTATATCGTCCACCACTGGAGTGCCCCTAGCTCTGGCGGTTGCTTTATGTTACCTGCCAATGCTACTTGTCCTAACTAGTTGTGGTGGGTGTCTTGGCCCGCCGTCCACTCTATTGCGCTCATCTATAGGGCCTTTCCCAGTAGTGACGGTACCAAATAAAGGTAAACAGAGAGCTTATAAATCAGTTCAGTCTGTCACGAGGTTTGGGACAGGGAGACCCCATACCAGGGGCGGAGACAGGGGGCGAGCAGGGGCTGGACCCCCCCCCGCGCTAGTAGTAGTATACCTATATAATAGGACGCGTTGCCGTAGATAATCACTCGATTAAGATTTGAAGCCCACAATTTAGTTCTGTAGCTTTACCAGGAGCCCAAAATACAGCCCGTTAGCCCATCGTGGAAGGCTTCTAGCGTCTTGATTGGCCTTTTAATCTATCCGCCTAGAACGTGCGCGTCGCTTTTCATCGATCGATCGATCTGGCGCAACTAGGGCACCTGCTGCCGCTCCAACTTTCGCAAAGCACGCCGCCGGTTATCAGCTGAGGCGCTGCGGTCGACTGCGTCAATGGCTTGCCGCTTGATCCTGCTGCAGTATCTCTCCAAGGAGTCTATAGATCACCAACTTACTTCCGTCGAAGCTAGCAGTCAGATCAAAAGGTACCCTGATGTGCTTATCCTATCGCTCATGGTGAAGTACCTTATTTTGTCCAATTAACATGTTTGTTTGGTTAATTAGCAACTTTACATGTCAGTCTGGTTAGTTAGTGACCCTGTATATAGGTCAATTTTTTCCAAGTTAGATGTAGCTTTACAAAAAATTGGTAATAAGGGTGAGAAAAAAGACAACGGCAATACACATAGTATCAACTCGTTTGTTGAACTTCATAGCCGTGAAGCTCAATTTAACGAGTAAGTACCCCATCCGTACCAACATATAAGAGGCTGTAGTGTCCACAAAGTCTTATGTTTTGATACAGAAGAAGTATCTAACTATAGTATGGTGTGAAACAGTAGTCTAAAGCGAGTTATGCCTAACATGAAACAAAGAGAATGGTAGATTTTTCGTGCTTGTGTTGCGAGATGCCTCTTTGTAAAATTACTATGATTTTTACCTTGATACATAGACACGCAAATATCATATGTGTTCTTGAAAATGACCATAGCTTTGTTCGCCCCCCTCATGTTCAAATCCTGGCTCCGCCCCTGCCCCATACCCCCTATCTTTGTCATTTGTGTGGAGGGCTGTCTGCATTACTATTGGATGCAGAGGAGCGGGGAACCATGCATGGGGTCAAGATCTGCCCACGTGCGCCGTGTGTGTCGCATCCCCTTTTTGCTGATGACTCCATGCTTTTGATCAGAGTGGACCAACAGGAAGCCTCGATGTTACATGATGTCCTGCAACTTTATGAGGATTGCTCTGGGCAATGTATTAATGTTGAGAAATATGTGGTCATGTTCAGCCCCAACACTTGTGATGCTCTCAGGAACTCAGTTAAGAACACGCTAGGAATTTTCAGTGAAAATTGGAGCGAGAAATACCTGGGTCTGCCTGTCCATGTGGGGCGGTCTAAAAGGAAGGCCTTCAACTACATCAAACGCAACGTGTGTGGGCGTGTGTATGGTTGGCAGGAGAAGCTTCTTGCTAAGGAGGGTAAGGAGGTTTTAGTGAAGGCTGTGGGACAAGCCATTTCCCACATTTGGTTAACCGTGATTTTCTGATTGTGGGGGAAACGCTTAACCGTGATTTTTGCATCCAACAAATCAGGCAAGTATTTTTTGGAAGGCGCTACATATATAATAGCGCCCACTTCCTATAATCACGGGCCATCACCCCACGTTGCAGTTTCCTTTTATTCGGTCGAGCAGAAAACAAAATATACGACCGAAACACAGCTTGCACTAGTAGAAAACAGGGCTTTGGTCACAGGGCAATATTCACATTAGTCCCGGTTCAATCACGAACCGGGACTAATGTGAGCATTGGTCCCGGTTCGTGCGGCTAAGGCATTAGTCCCGGTTCACCGGAGCCCTTTAGTCCCGGTTTGAGACACGAACCGGGACTAAAGGGTGCGATGCCCATTAGTACCGGTTCGTGGCACCAACCGGTACTAATAGGGTTTGAGGCATTAGTACCGGTTCATGGCACGAACCGGTACTAAAGGTCCCATTTTCAAACTCTACTCCCCCGCCCCCCGGTGGATCGCCTTTTCAGTTTTGTAAAAAGCAAAAGAAAATGATAAAAACTTCAAAAATTAAAATCCTTCCAGATGTAGTTATGTTACTACATGTACTAGTTAGGAAAATTTGAAAACTTAAATTTGGACATGTTTTGCAAAAAGTATAGGGAAAATGTAAAACGGCTATAACTTTTGCATACGATGTCAGAAAAAAACGTATAATATATCAAAATGTTCAGCACGGAAATCCGCATGCGATTTTGACAGCCTATGGCCTGTTTGCAAATTTTTAGAATCCTCAAATTCTAAAAGGAAAAAAAGTTATGCTCAAATTTCTGTTTTTTTGAATTTTTGTTAAATCTGGTCAAAACTACTTATTCAAGAAGTATTAGTGTTACTAAATAATTATTCAAGAATATTAGTGTTACTAAATAATTATTTCAGTTTTTTTGAATTTTGGTCAAATCGGGTCAAACTGTGGTCGAACAATGGTCAAACTAATTATTCAAGAATATTAGTGTTACTAAATAATTATTTCAGTTTTTTTGAATTTTGGTCAAATCGGGTCAAACTGTGGTCAAACAATGGTCAAACTAATTATTCAAGAATATTAGTGTTACTAAATAATTATTTCAGTTTTTTTGAATTTTGGTCAAATCTGGTCAAACTGTGGTCAAACAATGGTCAAACTAATTATTCAAGAAATATTAGTGTTACTAAATAATTATTTTAGTTTTTTTTTGAATTTTGGTCAAATCTGGTCAAACTATGGTCAAACTGTGGTCAAACAATGGTGAAACTATTTATTCAGGAAATATTAGTGTTACTCAATAATTATTGTTTTTTAAAACAATAGTTTCAAACTCAAACAGTGAAATGTGTGACTTCATGCTCAAGCTAAATTCCTGAGGGTTAATAGGATTGACATTTTACTATTATCAGGAGAACAACAAATGCAGACTTGGAAACGAGGGAGAATATAACCTGGAAGTTAAGTGTGCTCAGGCTGGAGTAGTGAGAGGATGGGTGACCGTCTGGAAAGTTAGATGATTTGGAATAATGAGGGGTGATTAGAGATTAGAGCTTAAATTAAGCAGTGATGAGGGGTGGTGATTAGAGATTAGAGGTTAAAATAATTCAGAAATTTAAAATTCAAATAAAAAATTCAAAAAAAATTTAAAAAAAAATCATAAAATTTCCTTTAGTCCCGGTAGGTGGAGCTCCAGGCTGCGGCCACGTGGACGGCCTTCAGTCCCGGTTCGTGTAAGAACCGGGACTAAAGGGGAGGCTTTAGTAACGACCCAAGGCCCTTTTTCTACTAGTGTTGATCCGGAAATCACGGTGCCATAAGCCATTTGAGGAATAACTACACGTCAGATTTGATCCCCTTATCTCGGCAAGGCCCGCACACAGAAAATCGTGGCCTCATAGACGTGCTACATTACTTGCATGCAATAGGAAAAACTGCTAATGAACGAATATGTGCAGGTTCATGAATAATAGCCGCGCTACCCAGCGCACACGTCGCCCACCTTGCCGCCGGCGCTCCCGCATGTCACCCACCTCGGCACAGCACCGCGCGCGTCGCACACTTTGCCGCTGTACATGTGCAAGTCGCCGCCAGTGGTGGTTGGCCGGTCCGCTCGGTCCAGCCCGGGCTTCGTCCTCGTCGGTCCAGTCCCGGAAATCAGGACCGTCGTGCTGCTCGGTCCGGTCCGGCAAGGACCGCTGGCGGGCGGTCCAGACGACGGCTCGGACCGGGACCGGACTGGCCCGGATCGTGTCCATCCTTACACGCGGGGACGAGGTACGCGATGCCATCATACGCCGCGACTCAGCGCTGCACGTGACCTGTTCGATGCTTTGCCTGCTCGGGGCTCCACGAACGGTGCTCCCCTCCCCTGTTGCGTGTGTCACTCATGGCACTCATGGGAGAGCGAGCGAGCGACCTAGCTAGCCTGGCCTGCCCGTACCGTCCCGCCCCATACTCATGCTGCTGTAGTACTGTCTGCTGTGTCCCTATGATGTTTGGCCAATGCTGCTGCTCTCTGTTTGAGCTAATGTGGGCTGAAGAACAATAGAGGCTCACAGTAGGGCGAAACTGAGATGTCTTGCAAATATTTACTAGTACACCCACTCACAGCATCAAAGTTAAGCGATGTTTTCTTAATTATCACAATTAAGCTAGGTTATATTCCTTGCATACACATGTAGCACGTCAATACGTCACACTTCCATAAACTACTGACGTCAAATATATACTAGCTGTGGATTGAGCTAAAACAAGTCGCCATAATCAAGCCTTCATCTCCTTGTCTTTGTACATGCGGACGTACTTGATCGTCTACTCCTCAAGCCTCTTCATGACTCTCTCCTCAATGGTGTCCTCCTCCAGGCCCCACTGATGATGAATCAGTTTGCGAGCTACGATAATGAGTCAAGATTTATGGTTACTGACGTATATAGTAATAAGGCAGGACATCCAAATTAAAGTAGATTCATTTCGTACCTGCTGGCTCCTCAGCATCCACTTTGAAATACCATCGTATTCGTATTCCTCTCCCATCTATAAACACAGGTAGTCACCCATCGATCGTCACAACGCGCGATTCACCGATGGGAGATGGGCAACCTGCATGTTAAGAGGATCAGAACTTGAACTGGAAAGCAGCATCACAACTACTAGTGTAAAGAACAGCTCTTAATGAATTGCCACATTGGCAGCTGTTAAGCTCAAGGTGCAAAAAAACAAAAACAAAAACACACACGTACCTTTGGTCCCGTCGAATTTTACTGGCACAGTGGCATGGCAAGGAGGGGTTCTCGTTGGACTTGAAATGGTCTAATTTGGTTCGGACCGAAAAGATTATCCTTCACGGTAGTATAGTTCTTCGATCCATCTAGTGATTATTTGCACCGTCCAAATCCAACTCAAACAGATCAGAGCTAGTGTCGCTGCCCCAACCAAGATCAGCGCCATCTTCCACTTTTTTCACTTGATGGCAATCACTTAATTTGGCATCAACATCAATCTTCTCAAAAACGACATGGTGTTGCTCTTCCAAAGCATGCCCATAGCATCTCACCACCCACCTCTCCTCGCCGCCACAGGCCCCCCTCACTACCCGAACGCCTTGCAGCCTCCTGTCCCCCACCACCTCACCCAAATCACGGCCGCAAGCAGCTGCAACAGCAGCTGTGACAACATCACTGCTCCCACGCGAGGATAACGAGGAGACCCGGTGATGAGCCTCGTCGTGGATCCCCGCCGGAGGATTCTTGCAAAAGCTCACCACCGGTGACACAAGGGAGGAGCCGAAGAAGGGGGTGAGGTTGCTCTTAGTCTTGGCTCCCAGCTCCTGGGTGCTGTGGTAGCTTTCCTCCTTGTGATGCATCATAGCTTTCACTTGGATCATCAAGTCTTTAGGTTCAGGCTGCCTTGCAGTGACCGGGCTGGCAGCAAGGTCGGCTAGGCCGTCGAAGTAGCGTGTCGCTCCAAACACGGCGAGTTCGCCGGAGCTGCCATGCCGAGCGCGGCGCTGCATTGGGTATGAATGTTTGAGATGGTCAGAGAAGTAGTGTTTGTGTGCGCATGTGTGGGGTTACAAGTTACACGTTTATAACGAAGTTGTGGAGGAGGGGAGATGTATGTTGGTGGATTGGACTTGATGGCTGAGAGGGAAATCCGGGAATGGGTGAATGGGGGCAGAGGAGGCAGCACGCATGTAGGCTAGTGCATCTACCAATATCATGTGTCAAGAAAGGTGTGGCTTGCAATGAATGAAGGGGCAGTAGGATCGTACTCATCCTCTGTTGTCTGGCGTATGATTGTAGGAGTGTCCTTTGATTGCCCATGTCTACTCCACTCCACCTGCATGTGAATCATGCTTGCTCATAAAGGCAGAAATCAGAAGAATGTTGTGATAAATAGCTAGCAAAAGTTGTTCATGGGGTCATCACGTACGGTCGTATGTACGTTTGCACGCACGTGCGAGGTTGATTCTGAAGAAATGTTGGAACACAAGATAGCTCAACACAGATATGTGCCGTTACCAGAACTCTGATTGTGATGCTCGGAATAAGCTATCATCAATATGGCATAATGTCAAACAATAAGGAGACATATATACAGTGGCCGAAACTGGCACAAAGTGATCAGTAATCACCACCACCTTCTTGTGGTGGAGCTTCATCAGGTTAGCACCACAAGCTGGGGCGTCTAGACTAGCAGTATAGTAGGTTGTTCAGGAGATGCACACGTAACGTAAGTACATCATGTGATGGACAGTTGCACACGTAACGTAATTGTGCTTGCATTAATTTGCTTTGATGCAGCGGAACAGTCGACAGAGATGATAGGAGTGGTTGGTGGATTCCTTCTGTTCCGGTTTCAGGAGCACTGCTGCTGCTACGTTTCAGATTTGATATATACATACAACATTCATCTTATAAGCTCCCCCGGTGAGGGCGTGAGCGGCAACGCGCACCCGACGCGCAGTGGCTGAGCTCGGTGGTAGGGGAGAAGGTGAACGTACGAGCTGCTGTTGCTGCTGCGGCTGAGAGGGAATGAATGAACTAATTGGGGCAGAGGAGGCAGCACACACGCACGCTAGTGCATCCAATGTTATGTGTCAAGAAAGGAGTGGGTTGTAATGAATGAAGGTGGAGTAGGATCTCGTCTTCTGTTGTCCGGCAAATGATTATAGGAGTGTCCTTTGATTGCCCATGTCTACTCCACTCCACCTGCATGCACTAGCAGAAAACAGGGTTTTGGTCAGAGGGCAATATTCACATTAGTCCCGGTTCGTGAGGCCAGGGGCCTGCCGGGCCTCGTGGGGGCATTGGTCCCGGTTCGTCTGGCCCCTTTGGTCCCGGTTGCTGGGACGAACCGGGACCAATGGGCCTCGCTCTTGGCCCACCATCATTGGTCCCGGTTGGTGGCTTGAACCGGGACCATAGGCTGCCCCTTTAGTCCTGGTTCATGCCATGAACCGGGACCAATGAGGTGCCTATATATACCCCTCGCCCGCGAGCAGAGCACTCCAGTGCTCTGTTTTTCTCTGGCCGGCGAGGGGAGGCCTTTGTGGTGTTCTAGCTCACCTCCTATGCACATGAGGTGTTCGATGAAATGCCCGAGCCACAGTAGTTAAGCTTTCTCCTCTCGAAGCTCGACCTCAAAGCTCCATTTTCCTTGAGATTTGTATGGTTTAGCGGAATGCACGCAGATGAACCGGCAATGGATGTACGGTGGCAGACACACCTCCGAGTACATTAAGGGCGTGCATGATTTTCTCGAAGTGGCTGAGGCAAACACACAGAATGGTTTTATGTGTTGTCCATGCCCTACATGTGGGAATACGAAGTCTTACTCTGACCGGAAAATCCTTCACACCCACCTGCTTTACAAGGGTTTCATGCCACATGTTTGGACGAGGAACGGAGAAATAGGGGTTATGATGGAAGACGGCGAAGAAGAAGAGGACGATGACAACTATGTGCCCCCTGAATACGGTGATGCTGCAACCGGGGAAGCTGCTGAAGATCAAGAGGAACCAGACGATGTGCCCAATGATGCTGCAACGGGGGAAGCTGCTGAAGATCAAGAGGAACCAGTGCCCGATGATGATGATCTCCGCCGGGTCATTGTCGATGCAAGGACGCAATGCGAAAGTCAAAAGGAGAAGCTGAAGTTCGATCGCATGTTAGAGGATCACAAAAAAGGGTTGTACCCCAATTGCGAAGATGGCAACACAAAGCTCGGTACCGTACTGGAATTGCTGCAGTGGAAGGCAGAGAATGCTGTGCCTGACAAAGGATTTGAGAAGCTATTGAAAATATTGAAGAAGAAGTTTTCAAAGGATAACGAATTGCCCGACAGTACATACGCAGCAAAGAAGGTCGTATGCCCTCTAGGATTGGAGGTGCAGAAGATACATGCATGCCCTAATGACTGCATCCTCTACCGCGGTGCGTACAAGGATCTGAACGCATGCCCGGTATGCGGTGCATTGCGGTATAAGATCAGACGAGATGACCCTGGTGATGTTGACGGCGAGCCCCCCCAGGAAGAGGGTTCCTGCGAAGGTGATGTGGTATGCTCCTATAATACCACGGTTGAAACGTCTGTTCAGAAACGAAGAGCATGCCAAGTTGATGCGATGGCACAGTGAGGACCGTAAGAAAGACGGGAAGTTGAGAGCACCCGCTGACGGGTCGCAGTGGAGAAAAATCGAGAGAAAGTACTGGGCTGAGTTTGCAGCTGACCCAAGGAACGTATGGTTTGGTTTAAGCGCGGATGGCATTAATCCTTTTGGGGAGCAGAGCAGCAATCACAGCACCTGGCCCGTGACTCTATGTATGTATAACCTTCCTCCTTGGATGTGCATGAAGCGGAAGTTCATTATGATGCCAGTTCTCATCCAAGGCCCTAAGCAACCCGGCAACGACATTGATGTGTACCTAAGGCCATTAGTTGAAGAACTTTTACAGCTGTGGAATGAAAACGGTGTATGTACGTGGGATGAGCACAAACAAGAGGAATTTAACCTGCACGCGTTGCTGTTTGTAACCATCAACGATTGGCCCGCTCTCAGTAACCTTTCAGGACAGACAAACAAGGGATACCACGCATGCACGCACTGTTTAGATGACACTGAAAGTATATACCTGGACAAATGCAGGAAGAATGTGTACCTGGGCCATCGTCGATTTCTTCCGACCAACCATCAATGTCGAAAGAAAGGCAAGCATTTCAAAGGCGAGGCAGATCACCGGAAGAAGCCCGCCATGCGTACCGGTGATCACGTACTTGCTATGGTCAATGATTTACACATAATCTTTGGAAAGGGTCCCGGCGGACTAGCTGTTCCGAATGACGCTGAGGGACACGCACCCATGTGGAAGAAGAAATCTATATTTTGGGACCTACCCTACTGGAAAGACCTAGAGGTCCGCTCTTCAATCGACGTGATGCACGTGACGAAGAACCTTTGCGTGAACCTGCTAGGCTTCTTGGGCGTGTATGGGAAGACAAAAGATACACCTGAGGCACGGGAGGACCTGCAACGTTTGCACGAAAAAGACGGCATGCCTCCGAAGCAGTATGAAGGTCCTGCCAGCTACGCTCTTACGAAAGAAGAGAAAGAAATCTTCTTTGAATGCCTGCTCAGTATGAAGGTCCCGACTGGCTTCTCGTCGAATATAAAGGGAATAATAAATATGCCAGAGAAAAAGTTCCAGAACCTAAAGTCTCATGACTGCCACGTGATTATGACGCAACTGCTTTCGGTTGCATTGAGGGGGCTTCTACCGGAAAACGTCCGATTAGCCATTGTGAAGCTATGTGCATTCCTCAATGCAATCTCTCAGAAGGTGATCGATCCAGAAATCATACCAAGGCTAAGGAGTGATGTGGCGCAATGTCTTGTCAGTTTCGAGCTGGTGTTCCCACCATCCTTCTTCAATATCATGACGCATGTCCTAGTTCATCTAGTCGACGAGATTGTCATTCTGGGGCCCGTATTTCTACACAATATGTTCCCCTTTGAGAGGTTCATGGGAGTCCTAAAGAAATATGTCCGTAACCGCGCTAGGCCAGAAGGAAGCATCTCCATGGGCCATCAAACAGAGGATGTCATTGGGTTTTGTGTTGACTTCATTCTTGGCCTTAAGAAGATAGGTCTCCCTAAATCGCGGTATGAGGGGAGACTGACTGGAAAAGGCACGCTTGAAGGGGACTCAATAATATGCAGGGACGAATATTCTTGGTCTCAAGCACACTACACAGTTCTACAGAACTCTACCTTGGTGACCCCGTATGTCGATGAACACAAGAATAGTCTGCGCTCCAAACACCCGGAGCAGTGCGACGACTGGATTACATGTGAACACATCAGGACTTTCAGCAGTTGGTTGGAAACACGTCTCAGAGGTGACAACACTGTTTGTGATGAGCTGTACTCGTTGTTCAGGGGACCATCTTTGACTGTATTGACTTACAAAGGATATGAGATAAATGGGAATACATTTTACACGATCGCCCAAGATCAAAAGAGCACCAACCAAAACAGCGGTGTCCGCTTTGATGCAGCAACCGAGAGGGGAAAGGACACATATTATGGTTACATAGTGGACATATGGGAACTTGACTACGGACATGATTTCAAGATCCCTTTGTTTAAGTGCAAATGGGTCAATCTGTCAGGAGGCGGGGTACAGGTAGACCCACAGTACGGAATGACAACAGTGGATCTGAACAATCTTGGGTACACTGACGAACCGTTCGTCCTAGCCAATGATGTGGCACAGGTTATCTATGTGAAGGACATGTCTACCAGACCGAGAAAAAGAAAAGATAAGGAAGCGAATACATCATACGATGAGCCAAAGCGCCACATAGTTCTTTCAGGAAAAAGGGACATCGTGGGAGTGGAGGGCAAGACAGACATGTCTGAAGATTATGAAAAGTTTCATGAAATTCCTCCCTTCAAAGTCAAGGCTGGCCCAAGCATCCTGATAAACGATGAAGATTATCCATGGTTACGGCGCAATAAGCAAAGGACACAAGCGAAGAAAAAGTGAAGACTTTCTCTCCACAACTATTATGATGATACCATGCCAACTTTCAACCTTTTTGTAGTTCATTTGAAATGCCTGTTGTAACAGACGAGTTTCCGTATGAAACCCTGATATCTCGAAACAGATTGTCCATTTTGTACACGAAGTGCATCCAGTTTTTGCCGTAACCCTCTCAACTTTTTAGCACATGCTATGTGGGTGAAATGATGATACCATGCCAACTTTCAACCTTTTCAGAGTCCATTTGTAGTGCTTTTCAATTTAAGGGTCATTTATAGCTCATGAACTAATAGCAAAAAGAATGAACTAAAAATAATCAATTAAAATATGCTGTTATGATCAACTAAAACAAAACTATAATATTCTTCAATAGCCAAAAGAATCAACTAAAAAGCTTTTATAAAACTCCAATAGCAAAAGGAATCAACAAAAAAACTTTTATAAACCTCTAGTATTATTGAAACTAAAATTATATAAAATTTATGCAACTAAAATTATCAAATCATTTTCGTTTCAAAACATTAAAAGCAAAAAGAATTTTCATAAAGAATGTTTTTGTTAGAAACTTTAATAGCAAAAAGCATTATCATAGAGATTTTTTTTGTTAGAATCTAAAATAACAAAATCTGTTTTTGAATAGAATCATAAAACACAGTAATATTAAATAGCAGGAAAAAGAATCACTCCAAAATCTATTTTTATAGTAAAGTTAATCACAAACTAGTGATTCACACAAATTTCAAAGAATTCAAATTTAAACTATTCAAATTTGAAAACTAATGGCACTAACAGAAAGTTTATAATTTTTGTGACCTAAAAGCAAAAAGAATTAAAAAATAAACTTTAATAAAATAAATAAAATAGCAACAGTAAGTATTTTGTTGTAAGTAGAAACAAAATAAAATAAATAAAGCAACAAAGAAAAAAAACTGCCATCTACTGGGCCACCACGGCCTGAATACGACTAGAAACCCAACCATGGGCCAGGATTCAGGCCCGCAGGTGGCCCAGTAGGCCCACAGGCACACCGTGTACGGTTAGGCCCGAAAGCCTGCAATTGAGAGGAGCTCGAGAGGGTGGGCGCAGCAGCGCTTATAAACCACTCTCGAGCTCTCTCAACTAGCGAGGTGGGACTAAACTTTGGCCGCGACGCGGGCAGCACATGTCCTTTGGTCCTAGTTGGTGGCACCAACCGGGACTAAAGGGGGCCTTTGGTCCCGGTTGGTGCCACGAACCGGTACCAATGCCCCCCTTTAGTCCCGGTTGGTGCCACCAACCGGGACCAAAGGCCGCCGCTTCCCGCCCTTTGGGCTGCTGAAAAGAGGCCTTTGGTCCCGGTTGGTGGCACCAACCGGGACGAAAGGGGGCATTGGTCCCGGTTGGTGGCACCAACCGAGACTAATGCTTGGACTATATAACAAACACTTGTGAAAATTTTTAGTTTTCATCGCCAGTTGCCCCCCCCCCCGCCGTCAGGCTGCTCCACCTCACCGTCTACGCCGCCGCCAACGCCGCCGCCTCCCCGAGCCCGCGCCGTCCTCGTCGCCGGCATCCCTGAGCCCGCCGTCCTCGTCGTCCCCGTCGCCGCGTGTCTCCCCGAGCCCACCCCTCCTCGTCCCTGTCGCCGCCTGCCGTCTCGAGACCGCCGTCCCCGTCACCGCGTGCCGCCCCGAGCCCGCCGTCCTCGTCGCCGGACTCCTGCCATCGCCGCCCCCCTCGAAGTGAGCCCCCCCTTTCCCATGGTCCCGATCGAGCACCGCTCTTGCGCCCGAGTGCCCCTTGCTCTCTGCCCCTGCTCCATGGTCGCCGCCGGCCCCGACGCATTGAAGAGCAGAAGGATAGGAGAGGAGAAGGAGTGGAGCAGCAGCAAGACGCCGTCCAATTTTCTGAAATTTTTGATTTTTTAAGGTATGAACAGTGCATATAGAGGGTGTTTGATCAAATGCTAGATGGCTTTGGGCATTTTTACAGATATGAACAGTGCTAAATATGTCAAAAAATGTTTTTTTGTTCATATACAGAAAGTTTTTATATATGACTATGGATATATGAGCAACGATGATCCATGGATGTATGCATTGATATATATATGAGAAACGATGTTCATAGAATATTTACCAAGTAGAGGAAGAAAGGAGAAGAAGAGGAGAGGAAGAAGAGGAGAAATAAATAAGAAGAAGAAAAAAGAAAAAAAAGAGGAGAAGAAGAAAGGAATAGAGGAGAAGAAGAGAAAATAGAAGAAATGAATAGAGGAGAAGAAGAAAGGAATAGAGGAAGAAGAAAGGAATAGAGGAATTCTATTTTCTCTTCTTCTCCTCTATTCCTTTCTTCTTCTCCTCTTTTTTTTCCTTCTTTTTTTTCTTCAATCTTCTCCTGTATTAATATCTTCTTCTCCTCTTTTTCTCCTCTATTAATATACCCCGTGTCCCGATAACTTCAACACGAGGGGGGGGGGGTTCGACCTACCCCCTCCCCGATAACATTATTTTCCCATGTATGTATGTCGTCGTTGTCGATATAACCCCCTCCCGGATAACTTCGACCGTGATAACTTATACCACGGGAGCACCCCCGGGCCCTCTCGCTCGACCAAAACTCTCGAGGACACCCAAACCCTAGAAAAAAACGATGCCGGTCTCCTACCCCCTCCCGCCGCGCCCCTACCCTTGAAGCGTTGCCGAGGCCACCCCAAACCCGGAATAAGCTAGGTCTACGTTTGCACTAATATATCCACCTGCTGTCATGTTTGTGTAATAATTGCCATGTTGTAATATTTGCAGAAACAATGGAGCACGGACGAGACGAGCAAGCAGAAGAGGTGTTGGGGGACATAATCTTAGCCGGAGGTGATATCTTGTCGTATCTTAGCGACAATGATGGTCTGGAAGAACAGGGTGAAGAAGCAGGCTACGGCGATCGAAGAGTGGAGGAGGAAAGACATGATTATGATGGCTCCGGTGACCCAATGCTGGTGCAAGAAGGTGCCCGTGGTGACGGCTCCGGTGACCGAACAGAGTCCGGCCAGGTAAATATATTAGTTAAGCCTGTGCTGACTAGCTAATTGATGCATTCATTGTTTTAGTATGTACACATATTAATTGACTCTCATCTTCTTTTTTCTAGCCCTCCGGATCGAGCACAACTGCGGTAAAGAGACGAGGCCCGAAGAGAAAGTTGCGCTCGGATGAATGGTTTGAGATCACAGCAATCGCGCGCGACGGCCAACCGATTGAACCCATCCGGACAAAGGAAGCATTTGCTGCTCAGTGCGGGGTTCTTGTTAGGGACAAGATCCCGATCAGCATCCACCAATGGTATAAGCCTAAGAAGGAAGACCCTGAGGTGTCTTATGTCAATGATATGCAGAAAGATGATCTTTGGACTGAGCTGAAGGCAAATTTCACCCTACCGCCAGAGGAGGATCCGGAGAAGCCAGTTAAAGAGCAATTAATCAAGTCTCATGCTCTTAAGAAGATGGCAGACCTATTCAGGAGGTGGAAGAATGAGCTGAAAACGTTTGTCGACAAAGAAGAGACACCGGAATTCATCGGCCGGTATGAGAAGATCAGAGATCACTGGCCCGCATTTGTGGCCCACAAGACATCGGAAAAGAGTAAGAAGATGTCAGCGACAAACAAGAAGAATGCTGCGAAGAAGAAGCTTCACCATTGCACGGGGTCAGGTGGCTACCTCAAAGCCCGCCCTTTGTGGGCCAAGGCTGAGAATGATCTGCTTGATAAAGGGATCGAACCACAGACAATGAACTGGCCAGACCGTTGCCGGACTTGGTTCTTCGGGGCTGGCGGAAAATTGGACCCTGTATCAGGGAGGTGCGTTTGGACGAACGAGCTTTTGATAATACCAGTCAAGAAGATTCAGCAATATATCGATGCAGCGCAGGAAGGGACGTTCGTTCCAGACAGAGAGAATGACGAGCTCACAATGGCCCTCGGGAATCCTGAGCACCCTGGACGAACACGAGGCACGCCAGGCTCCGTTCCGTGGAAGGCTGGTTTTCCGGACGCAGGCGGTTACAAAAGCCAGGAGAGGAGGAAAAAAATGGAGCAGACCCAAATTCAGAAGCTGCACGAAAGGGTTCAAGCGCTAGAGGAACGAGACGGCAATCGACCTGCCGAAACTACCCCCGAAGCTACCCCGCCATCTCAGCGGAGAAGCAGCGTGGCTTCCACCGAGCTGCTTCAGCCAGAGCATGTCTTGACGGCTCCTGCTAGCTACCCCGTGGATGCTATCACGGAGTCTCAACATTGCCACCTTATGGCGCAATGGCAGAACTTCAAAGTCAAGGCGGCTGTTGGCTCTGTTTTACCTCCTGAACCCGGCGCAACCTACCACTGCCGGCCGATTCCAGAAGGATATGCTAGGGTGATGGTGGATGAAATAACGGAGGGATTTGAGGACCTCCAGCTTGACCACCCTACCGGTGAAGGGGAGACTCGGCTGGGTTTAGCTCTGAAGACTCCATGCCTATGGCGGAAGGAGCTCATTAACCTTCCGAACTGGACGCCTCCGGCGAGTAAGGGCACTCCGCCGCCTCCTCCTCCGGCGAGTGATTAGGGCACTCAGCCTCCTTCTCCGGCGCGTGGCGGCACTCCGCCTCCTCCTCCGCCTCCTCCTCCGGCGAGTGATCAGGGCACTCAGCCTCCTTCTCCGGCGCGTGGCGGCACTCCGCCTCCTTCTCCGCCTCGTCAGCAAGGGCGGAAGAGACCCGCCGCCGCTCCGGCTGCTCCGGCGCGTCGTAGTCCTTCTCCTCCGCCTCGTAAGCAAGGAAAGAAGACAGCTGCAGCCACTCCGTCTGCTCTGCCGGCGTCTAGCAGTACAGCTGCCAGAGGCGGGAGGCAATACAGATTCGGTCCTTCTCTGAAGACTCCAGAGAAGTTACCATACGAGAGGACCGAGGAGGAAACCACGAAGATCGTGCGAGCCGAAGTGACGAACTTCTTTGAAGGGGTGAAAGCAAAGAAACATCCACCTCCGGAGGAGAAGGTAGATCCGGTGAAAGCAAAGCGCACTCTGGCTGCCCTGACAAAACCACCAAAGTCTCCGCCGAGAGGCAACTATGAGCGCATTCTTGCAAAGACATATGCCGAAGCGGAGCGGTCGGGAAGTACTGTCAGTGATCAAAGGTTAAAAGAACGATGAGCTGGGAAAAAAATTGCCCAGCTCGGCGAACAAGCGAACCAATCGTGCCCCCCGCTCAAGGAGTCTAGCGACATCGTCGCTAATGATCCGAGGATGGTGCCCGGTTATAGCAATCTTGGAGATTACCTGCCCGACGATGTACATTATGAAATCATGGAGGTGGACGAACACAAATACCATTACGGGAAGCCTCTCGTCAAAGATGAAAGATCTCTAACAACGATGATGCGAAGATTACATGATTGGTACATGAAAACCTGCAGAGAGTCTGATGGGATGAATACTTTGACGCTGAGAGTTAAACCGGAGCATGACCTCGTTGGAATTGAACTGCTGAATGTTCCATTTGAGGAGTTCTTCCAGTTTTTCAATCAAATGGCCCTCGATAAATCAACGCTCACTTGCTACTGTCTGTAAGTAGTACTACTTCTGTCATTAAGTCTCTCTATATAGGTCAGCTCTTTCATTGCATGTATTTATAATTATCCTCACTATATTATGCAGATTGAAGATCGCCGAATTAAAGAAAAGACAAATCGGTGATATTGGGTTCATTAACACAAATCTCATAGATGCAACTCAGGTTAAATATCATGCCGAAGATACTGAGGCCAACTTGCTACGATCGTTGGTCATAAATGAAAACAAAGATATAATACTCTTTCCTTACAACTTCAAGTGAGTGTTACTGTCTTGTGCATATTCGGTTTCCCTTATTAGTCCAGGTTATGGTAATGTAATTGATGACTTATGCATGCATGCGCAGCTTCCACTATATTCTCCTAGAGATTAAGCTTGAGCAGGGAGTAGTAACCGTCTTAGACTCGAGACGAAAAGATCCCCAGGACTATGCGGACATGACTCAAATGCTCGAGAAGTAAGTTAAATCGATCATTATCCACCATATCAGCAACTTTGTTCATTTACTGATATCAAGTAATTGTTTTCTTTGTCTGGCAGGGTTTGGAGAAAATTCACCAAAAACGCTCCAGGACTGCCGAAGAAGCTGCAATTTAGACACCCGAAAGTAAGTACTATAGTAGCATGTTCCGCGCATCTCCTAGTGATTCAAGCGCTAGTTTCATCAATACCATTTAGCATGCTTGCTTATCAGTTTGATTGACCTCTATTTCTTGTAAAGTGGTTGTGGCAGGAACAAGGGAATGATTTCTGTGGATACTACGTTTGCGAGTCCATCCGCCACACGACCTGTGAGCGGAGCTACTCTGACGAACAATATGAAGTGCGTAAGCAATAATATTCACAATTTTATTTTATTACCATCATTTGTGTCGAGTTTCATTTATTCATATATATATATGTATGTATTGACCCCCTTCTTCAAATTAGATCTTTCGGATGCGGGATGAACTCCTAGCACCAGATCGTATGCGAGCAATTCAAGAGGAATTGGCGGCATTCTTCCTTGACCACGTGATCGCTGAAAACGGAGAATCTATGTGGACCCTGTGTTCTTACAATTTAATTAGGAGATTATATTATAAGAGATAATTATTGTATATATGTAGCCGGTAGTGTCAGATAGATATACGAGAACTTGTTGTTCGACCAATCTCTCGGAGAAGGAGAGGTGGTCGATATCACTTCTCTCTGTATGCATATGTTCATGACGATCTTCTGTTTCTTTCATTTGCTTACTAGCTAGCGTGTCTAGTCCCCTCATACGTATATAGTACGTAGCGTCGACCAAGCACGGAGATAAGAGAGGACACTTCTCTCTATTAATTAGCTAGCTAACACAATATATGAAACACCTAAATTAACCCCCAAAAACCCCCACCCCCCTTAAAAAAACAAAAACCCCAGCCCCTGAAATGCTGACGCGTGGATGCCTATTGGTCCCGGTTTTTTGCCACCAACCGGGACCAAAGGCCCTGCCTATTGGTCCCGGTTGGTGTCACCAACCGGGACCAAAGGCCCCCCGGCCTGGGCTGGCCGCAGCGGCCACGTGGAGGACCTTCTGTCCCGGTTCGTGTAAGAACCGGGACTAAAGGGTTAGGGCATTAGTAACGACCCTTTAGTCCCGGTTCGAAAACCGGGAAAAAGGCCCTTATCAACTGGGACAATAGGCCCTTTTTCTACCAGTGCTGTGAATCATGCTTGCTCATACAGACAGAAATCAGAAGAATGTTGTGATAAATAGCTAGCAATAGTTGTTCATGGGGCCGTCACGTATGGTCGTATGTACATTTGCACGCACGTGCAAGCTTAATTCTGAAGAAATGTACTCAACACAGATATATTGTGCCGTTACCAGAACTCTGATTGTAATGCTCGGAATAAGCTATCATCAATATTGTATAATTTAAGCCCTGCAAAAAAAATATTGTATAATTGAAGTCCAGAGAGTCTAAGGAAAATCTGACAGGCATCAAGCTTTCTGTCGGACTCACCCTTTTGGGTTCAAGTCTTCAAGATGTCCTTTGAGTGTTTTTCAGATAAAGATGTTGAGTGTGAGATACCAGAACTTGAGAAAATAAGAGCGTGACTTTTGAGGAAACATAAAGTATGATTAGCATGTGCCATGTTCATCTGGTCCCATGACGATGACGGCAGAATGATTACTGGGTGTAGTATCAAATGTATGCGATGATACCATTCAGTAATCAACTTATCATCAAAATATCCCTTCAATAGACATGGGAATAGCGTGAGTTATCTGTAGCCTGGTGCTTCCTGTTGGTTATATCTTCTTAACGTTGTGCTTACAGTCCTGCATTGCATAAATATGATTGCAGAGTCCCGGCCGGTTGGAATGCTACAGGCAAGAGATATGATTACTGAAGGCTGAGGCACAACGTACCTTGTCCTCTAGTCATCAGGATCAAAGCTTTGGAGATATATCAGGTGAATATTGTTGAAGTATACGTGGATTGCATCCGCCACCAAATTACTCCCTCCGTTCCTAAATATAAGTATTTCTAAAGATTCTAATATGGACTACATACGAAGCAAAATGAGTGAATTTACACTCTAAAATACGCCTATATACATCCGTATGTAGTCCATATTAATAATTTTTTTAAAAGGGCTTGTAATTAGAAACACAGGGAGTACTTTTTTAAGATGGAAGACTTTCGCCCTACTTTATTAGGAAAGCAAGCAGTATATTGTTGCTCGGTTTAAGCAAACTGAGCAGATAGTGTTGCTCGGTTGTGTGCGCTGAAAATTGCTAGCAGACAGGCAACTAACGTCATATTGCGACGAACATGTTCATGGTTCTGTCGGGTCCCTTGAAAGCTCAATAAGCTGACAGATTCGGTCCCAACCATGGGGATGTGACCAATGTTTCAAATAGCGGGCTATGGAAAATAGCGGCGGGCCTCCAAATCAGCTATAGCGGAGCTATAACGGGCTATTTGTGAAGGCGACCATTTAGCGGCACCTGCTGAAAAGGCGACTATTTAAAACTATGGATGTGACCAATCCTAACGGTATGCAATCATGGACAGGAACAGCGAAAATCATCTTTTGATGAACATGTGTCGATCCACATCTAACAGAAATCGCTTTGGCTTTGCAGGGATTCCCTTTGCTGGAGAGAAACGTCCAACCACCAACATCTCAATATCTACACCACTGTGCTATATCTGTACTACTACTGTTCCAGCCCTTATCCGCTGCTGCCTAGTCGCTCGGCAACTCAATATCTACACTACTGTACTATATTTATCCGCGTGTAAAGCTGTAGTTGATGTGTGCCCACTCCTGTAAGATATCCTCGTACTTCCTTTTCCGTGTCCAAATCAATGAACGCTCTGCGTTATCCGCTCGAACTCATGTATGGTGCCGTTGCATCAGCAGCTGTCCATTTTAGATTCACGTCATTGCGAATCGGATAATATCTGTTACTACTGGGCTAAAATCTCCCCACGAGTGAGCTCGAGACTCTTGACTTGTCACCCATCCCACTTGCGTCCTTAAGTACGATCATTGCCTCTTGCTTCTTGAGTCTCTGCTCCTCAATCTCTGCCTTCCGTTCCTCAATATATGCCATGCGTGCCAAATTGGCTGCATGGAGTCACACTTCCATCCTATTTTGAAATCAACGCGAATACGAATACATGTGTTGTTGAATATGGATGGCGTGGATATTGCTTTAGTACATGTCATATATTTAAATAATTTGAAACGGATACTGACATAAGAAACTTTAATGACGAATTAGATAAAACAAACAAATTGGTAGGTGCATGACACAAGATAATAGGCCCATGGCATATTAGAAATAAATGATAGACCAGTATACAACAATGATAGACTCATCAACATCAAGGTCTTCCTCATTATCAAGCTCTAGCAGATAGAGGATAAACCCCGGCCTCTGCACCATCATGATGCACACAACCAGATGTAGTTTGCATGTTAATGCCAACCAATGGCATTGTTTTTTTTATTTGTACGCTACATGTAGCCGGTTCTAGAGTGCTCCAAAGGCAATGGCTTGTACGTTAATACCAATCAATTGGCAATTGCATCACTTTTTCACTTGTGCGCTAGCACTAGGCACACGTACAAAGATCTAGAGTGCTCTATAGGTGGTGATGGTTTGTACGTTAATGCCGATCAAAATATACGCCAATTGCATTGCTTTTTCACCTACGTGCTAGCACTATGTACACGTACACAGATCTAGAATACTCTATAGGCAGGGTTTGTTGTGCTACTTTAATGCCAATCAAATACTTTCCAAATGGATTGCTTAATCACTTGTGTTGGTGTCCATCTAACGGCGCACATCCACACCAAATAGACATATGAGACTATAAATTACCATTGGCTGAGCTGAGCCCATGCCACAACCAACTACATTGATATTCGACAAAGACTCATAATTAACCCAAAGAGAGCAGCCCTAGCAAGCCATGTCACCCACAAAGAGATTCATTGCTACTATCATGGTGATGGTGCTCGTGGTATCACTTGAAGCCACCGTTGATGGAGGCCCCATGTTCCCCGATGTAGTGGGCCCTTGTCTAGATGGCTATTTATATGTATGTTTTAAGGGTCCATTTTTTTGCGAGTGCGAGCCGGAGAGCAATTTTCGACTAGTGGATCACCAAAACATGGTGGTGAGGTCCAAGAAGAGCAGCCATATCCAGTCCCGACATACCATTGCGGATGTGGTGCCATTTGGCCTTTGAGCCATGTCAGAAATTATCAATATTCTGTCGGCGCATAGAAGAAGGGGGACAACAAGCTAGAGCGCTGATTCCAGTGCAATGATCTGTGTCAGACAAGTTTGCGAGTAGCTAGCTCATGCGTGTACTAGCATATATAGCAATAAGGGCCATACGACACCTCTATACACATGAAAGTATGCCACCTGATCTTAGTTTGTTGTTGTTCCAAGTTATCAGAAGGGTGGTACTGATGCTACTCATGTTGTTGTAAGGCTTACTCCTATTCTAATGAATAAGATTTACTCCTTGGGCTACACAACTCATGCATTCTTCTACAAACAATTATGAAAACTGATTTGCGAATGATAGCAATCACAAAGTTTGGCATGCCGTCTTCGGGTTACAGTACCCTTTTAGCAACATAAGTCTAGTACCATCAAAATCATTCGCTATACATTTGCGCTTATCTATTGGTTTGTCTTCGCTTCTGGACTATCTTCAGAGTGCTGGGAAGAGAACATCTAGAGCAGCATACATACACTGGTCACTTGGTAGTTTATCGTTTCCACTTCATCTGAAATTAAGATAGATTAGTTAGTTTCTATTGTCGCAGGAAAATATGGAATACTGCTGCCATATCTAACCATGAACGTACCTGCATCTTCTCAATAAGTTGACGGATTCACGGGGATGGAGCCAAGTTCATGCGTCTCCGTTTCCGGCCATATTGGGGCACGCCGGCGATAGGTTGGAGCTTTGCGACACCGAAGAAACCCGCCATTTCCGATGCCAACGACAGAGGAAAAGGTGGTGGAGACGGTGGGCGGGGGTGGTCTGATTCCGGCGGCGTGGCTTGTGGTCGAGAGGGGCGAGCTGGCTGCTTAAATTTTCTGAGAGTTGCCCTTCTTGAAGCAAAGAAAAAAAAACTAGGGGTGGCTTTTCGGGGATGGGAGATTATAATTTTAAAGAACTAAAAGTTTAAGGGATTTGCTAGATAGAGGTTAATTCCCTAAACTAGAAAATCTCTCCCTAAATATAAATTTTGGGGATCTGCTGGAGATGCTCTAACATAACCCTGAAAACTTAAACTTTTACGTCACTCAGTAACAAGATCATTATCCAAAAATTCATTCACTAGATGCTAACCTTTACTCCTCGTCCAATGGCAGTATAGTTGGATCCATTTAGCGATTATTCATATCATCCAAATCCAACTCAAAGAGATCAGAGCTAGTGTCGCTGCCCCAACCATCGCCATCTTCCACCTGATGGCCATCGCTTAATTTCGCATCAACAATAATCTTCTCATGGTCATCTTCCGCCTTTTCCACCTGCTGATCATCACTTGATTTTGCGCCAGCAATCTTCTCATGGGCCATATGGTGCTGCTCTTCCAAAGCATGCCCGCCACATGTCACCACCCACCTCTCCTCGTCGCCATTGCCTCCCCTCACTACCCGAACGCCTTGCAGCCTCCTATCCCCCACCACCACACCCAAATCATGATCGCAAGCAGCAGCACAAGAGGACGACGAGACCTGGTGCGGCTCGTCGTGGACCCCCGGCGGATTCTTTCGAAAGCTCGCCGCCGACGACACAAGGGAGCCGAAGAAGGCAGCGAGGTTGTTGTTGGTCTTGGCTCCCAGCTCCTGGGTGCTGCGGTAGCTTTCCTCCTGGTGATGCATAGGCCACCTGACAGTGACCGGGCCGGCAGCAAGGTCGGCGAGGCCGTCGAAGTAGCGCGTCGCTCCGAATACGTCGAGTTCGCTGGAGCTGCCATACTGAGCGCAGCGCTGCATGGCCAATGTTTGAGATGGCCGGAGAAGTACTACTTCATGTGGTGTTACACGTTGATTGTAACGAAGTTGTGGAGGAGGTGAGGAGATTTTATGTTGGTGGGTTGGACTTCATGGGAATGAATTAATGGGGGCGGCAGGATAGATAGTGCATCCAATCCAATGTCATGTGTCAAGAAAGGTGTGGGTTTCAATGAATGAAAGTGGAGTAGAATCTCATGATTTGTTGTCTGGCGTATGGATGTAGGAGTGTACTTTGGTTGTCCATGCCTACTCCACTCCACCTGCATGTGAATTCTTGCTTGCTCATTAAAGATGGGAACTAAATTTCGATGACCAGAAGAATGTTGTAATTAATAGCTAGCAAATGTTGTTCATGGGGCCGTCACGGTCCTATGCACGCTTTGCACACACGTACGTGTAAAGCGTAACTCTGAAGAAATCAGCCATATTTTTCATTCTTGTAGGAAACACTGCAGATGCAGAGGCTAGGTGTAATTGGTATCTTCGCAATATTAATATATTCTCCTTTTTTTTTTAAAAAAGAAGGAAACACTGCAGTGACCGAAACTGGCACAAACTATTGACAAATCAGCGCCCAACTTACCACAAGCTGAGGCGACTGGCAGGAGATGCCCACGTATATCATCTCCTGTGATGCCAAATGCAGTCGACAGTCGTCGCAGATTTCGGCTCTAGGAACATTCGTAAAGCTAGCTAGCTGGTGAACACAACAACGGTCCAAAATCCAGTCTGTGGCAAATTAGTCTAGGCATATGCGGATGTGAAACTCCCTCCGATCCATATTACTTGTCTTACATTTGTCTACATCTGTATCTAGATAAATCTAAGACAAGTACTCCTGTATGGATCTGAGGGAATAAGAGTATAACAGTGCTGAGATGTAAATTCCTATTCTGCCTGAGCAGTCGAGTCATGTTGTCAGCGAAATTTCATGTATGTGAATACTGTGCAGGTCTCCAAAATCTCTTGAGAATTGCTACAGGTACAAGTAATTTCGAATTTCAATAATGGCAAATTTTAACATGCTTCCTCTTACCTCCTCTTTTCACATGGAAGGTAAGAGTACATAATAGACCTGAGCCATTGTTGATTACTCCATGTGAAAAAGGATTAACTCTTCTTCTGGTAGCTTAAGTAGCATTTAGCAAAAGAGATTCAGTACTTTCGGAACTACTTTGAACTTCTGAGCCTGAAGATCACCACCCAAAATAGATTTAGAATAGCAGCTTGTTGCACTTAAGTATCCACACACCAACTTAGCTCCCCTCGAGTATCATATCCATTCGCGTTTGCGTGCCGAATTAGCTGCCCTGGAGGCCACAAACCAAAAGAGATTTATATTAATGGTTGTAGGCATCTTTTGTTTCGGAATTACTGTTGCAAGTGTAGCAAACGTTTTCCTTTTATCACACTTAAGCTAGCTAGGTTAACAGGCTATTGGTTTGATCTAACAACCTAACTGGCCAAAAGAATAACGTTAAGGGGAGGGGTCACGTACGTACTAACGTGTGTGCCCTCTCGATGCTAAGAAAAAGGGTTTTCCCCGCTTTGTATTACAAAGCAACTATCCGATACAACCAACAATAGGGGCCGGGGCGGAAGCAGCACAAACACGCCCAAAAGAAAGGAAAGAGAACAAAAGAAAAGAAACAAATGCCCATAACGGCGGATCCACAAAAACGACGAAGCCTCATGACCGCTGCGTCCACTGGAAGTCGCCCACCAAGCTCCGAGACTCCGAAGCGCCGGTACTAATCAACACCTCCAAGAAGGGACGCGACGATGACGACGCTGCTGCCAAGGGTTTCCCCCGGTACGTGGCGAGGAGAGAGGAAGGGTAGCCCCGACGCCCTCCAGGAAGGTCCGGAGGCACCCTCAGGCGCCACCGCTCGGTGTCGGCCAAGCCAACAGGGATTTCTCCCGATCCCAGCCTCTACCTCAGGCACTTCGAAGCTCGCCACCAAACCGACCACCACCCTGCGCCAACACGGACACGAAGCTTCCCACGCTGTCTCACCACGGCACCGCGAAGATGGTCTGCACAACGAAGAACAGGAGCCGGGACTAGGGCAGCAACACCGTCGGCAAACGGGAGGGCCCCACCTCCACCGTCCACGACGGTAGCCGACCGGACGCCATAGCAGGAGCCTACCGGGCCCGTGGCCCAATAGGCCCGGCCGGGCCCTCCAAGGCCCGGACAGCTCCGCCTCCGCACAGCAGCTGGCACGCCGTCGGCGCCGCTGTCCCAGTCCAAGCCGCTCCCCTGCCTCCCCATACAGAGAGCTTCGCGGTCGCGTCGGAGCCGACCCGCAAGGACCCAGAAGGGACCCTACGGGCCCAGATCTGGGCCGGGGACGTGCCACCGGCCGGCTGAAAGTGCGTTATATCGACTAGAGGGAGGGGGGTGAATAGGCGATTTTTATGAATTCTTCACTGAGGAATTTGCGGGTGAGGAAATTCCTTAGCGAAGAACTACTTGCAGCGGAATAAGTACTCAAAAGTAAACATAGCAGAACACAAGCATGGTCATCATGATGAAATGAAGACAAGCACAGAGTACAGAAAGCGTAAACACAGGATAACACAGGATGAAGACAAACAAACTGAAGAAATTGAATTGAGGAAATTGAGAAAGTCTTCAGTCAAAGTCTTCAAACAGATATGAACAAGCACACAACAACTGTAATGAGGAAATGAAAGAGTTGAGAAAATATAACCAGTAAGCTTGGTGAAGACAATGATTTGGTAGACCAGTTCCAACTGCTGTCTCAGTTGTACATCTGGTTGGCGGCTAGGTATTTAAACCTGAGGACACACAGTCCCAGACACACAGTCCTCACCGTATTCTCCTTGAGCTAAGGTCACACAGACCTCGCCCAATCACTCGTGGTAAGTCTTCAGGTGACTTCCGAACCTTCACAAACTCGGTCACTTGGCGATCCATAATTCCTCTTGGATGCTCTAGACCATGACGCCTAACCGTCTGGAAGAAGCACAGTCTTCAAAGGTAACAAGCGTCGGATCCACGCAGGATCAATCTCTTCAGTGATGCTCAATCACTTTGGGTTTGTAGGTGTTTGGGTTTGGGTTTTCCTCACTCGATGATTTTCTTTCAAAGTCCTCGGAGGATGGGATGCTCTCAAATGACAAGTGTCAGTTTCTCTCAGAGCAGCCAACCAGCTAGTGGTTGTAGGGGGCGGCTATTTATAGCCTAGGGAGCAACCCGACATGATAAGACATAAATGCCCTTCAATGATATGACCGTTAGGTGGGTAGATATTTTGGGACAGCTGGCGCATAGCACAGCAATGGTCGGAAATTTGAGGTTCAAATTCCTCAGGGCTATCATGTTCCTCACTGTGTAGGCAATCCGCATTGCCTCAAGTCTAGCAACAGGTGCAAAAGTTTCATCGAAATCAATTCCTTCAACCTGTGTGTAGCCCTGAGCTACAAGCCCTGCCTTATTCCTCACCACAAGGCCATTTTTATCTTGCTTGTTGCGTTAGATCCACTTTGTGCCAATGATATTGTGCTTGCGAGGATCTAGACGTTTAACCAGTTCCCAGACGTTGTTGAGCTCG
The DNA here is from genome assembly GCF_018294505.1 of Triticum aestivum. Lineage (NCBI taxonomy): Eukaryota > Viridiplantae > Streptophyta > Magnoliopsida > Poales > Poaceae > Triticum > Triticum aestivum. Next base: position 512,734,300 of record NC_057805.1, on the reverse strand, counting down.
AACTGATGTAATTCTTCTTGCATGGCCTGAATCCACTCAGGCTCCAGAAATGCTTCATCTACCTTAGTGGGCTCTGTGATAGAGACAAAAGCATAGTGCCCACAAAAGTTAGATAAATGTGAAGCTTTTGAGCATGTGAGAGGACCTGGTACTTCAATGTCATCGATGATCTTTTCAACTTGCACTTCTTTTGCAACGCGAGGATGAGCTGGTTGTCGTCGAGGAATTTGATCAACATTTTCTTTAAGACCATTTTCTTTAGCATTTTCTTCAGGTGCATTAGCTCGACGTTCTTCACGTTCTGGAATGAATTCTTCAGCAGATTCTTCGGTAGGAATGACATCCTCGGTAGCCTTGAACTTGATGGTTTCCTCAGGAGCTGGTTCATCTATCACAGAAGGTAGGTGCTCTCTTTGCGAGCCATTAGTTTCATCGAACCGCACACCTACAGTTTCAACAACCTTGTGAAGAACGTTGTTGAAGACTCAGTAGGTGTGCGAGTCCTTTCCGTAACCAAGCATAAAACCTTAATGTGCTTTCGGTGCAAATTTAGAGTTGTGATGAGGATCTCTAATCCAACATTTAGCACCGAAGACTTTGAAATAACTCACATTGGGTTTCTTGTCAGTGAGGAGTTCATAGGCAGTCTTCTTGAAGAATTTGTGAAGATATACCCTGTTGATGATGTGGCACGCAGTATAAATTGCCTCAATCCAGAAGTGACGAGGCGTCTTGTACTCATCAAGCATAGTGCGAGCCATCTCAACAAGAGTTTTGTTCTTGCGCTCCACGACGCCATTCTGCTGAGGAGTATAAGGAGCAGATAACTCATGAGTAATACCAAGTTCATCAAGACCAGAATTCTTAAACTCAGTTCCATTGTCACTTCTGATGTGCTTGATCTTCACACCAAAGTTGGTTTAAGCCCTCGAGGAAAATCGTTTGAAGACTTCCTGCACTTCATGTTTGTAAGTAACAATGTGTACCCATGTGTATCGAGAGTAATCATCAACAATAACAAAGCCATAAAGAGATGCGTCATTTGTGAGTGCTGAGTAATGATTAGGACCAAAGAGGTCCATGTGAAGCAATTCGAATGGTCGAGTAGTGGTCATGATTGTCTTCGCTGGATGCTTAGCCTTTGTCATCTTCCCAACTTCACAGGCTCCACATAAGTGATCCTTGAGGAATTTGACATTTTCAATGCCAATGACATGCTTCTTCTTCGCAAGCGTGTGCAAATTCCTCATGCCTGCATGACCAAGTCGTCGATGCCATAGCCAGCCTTCTGAAGCTTTTCCAAGTAGGCACACGGCTAGTTGCGGTCCTGTAGAGAAATCAACAATATACAAGTCTCCTCTCCTAAAGCCTTCGAAGACTTTGGAATTGTCAGCTTTCATAACCACAACACAACGATACTTGCCAAAGACAACAACCATATCAAGATCACAAAGCATTGAGACAGACATGAGGTTGTATCCTAAGGACTCGACAAGCATGACTTTGTCCATGTGTCGATCCTTTGTGATCGCAACCTTACCTAGACCCAATACCTGACTTTTGCCTTTGTCAGCGAAGATGATATGCTTTAGATGAGATGGAGATAAGGGAGCATCCATCAATAGATTCTTGTCACCAGTCATGTGATTTGTACATCCACTATCGAGGACCCACTCAGTGGCTTTGGGTTGATCATCCTGCAGATGAATTAGTGCAGCTTACGAACTCATATACTTCATCAGTGAAGAATATGACATCAATTCATCAGATCAATTTCATCAAGTAATAGAACAGATAAAGCAGTATGAGGACGTGAGAAATGAAAGTTCATTTCTTCATGATTAGCCTGCGTCCTTTCAGGCATTTTTCATGTCTCCAGCAAATTCTTCAGACGTTCACACACGTCTGGAGACCTGACCCTGCAGAAGAGATTAGTTCTTTTTCTTCACCACCCACATCTGAAGGGGTGGCAAAGAGTTCATCACTCTGCGAGCTCCATACGAGAAAGGTGGCATAGAAGCCAATCCATTTCGTTTCACATAAGAGGAGTTAGGGTAAGCATATGAATAAGCAGAGAAATTCTTCGAGGACATATGAACATAATGATTAGAAGAATAATGCTCATATTCATAGCCCTTAGCTCTTCCCTGCGACACAGAGTTGTTAGCACGATGATAATCATATGAGAACTTTGATCCTTTTGAGGAATATGATCCACGTGAGGAATTCGGTCCGTATGAGGACTTGGATCCATGAGAAGAATTTGGTCCATATGAAGAATTTGATCTGGGGTTCCTATTCTTCACAGGTGGTGTCATGAGGACATTCACCTGAAGACTTTCAAGGCACCTTTTGGGAACCCATATTTTCTTCATAGGGGAACCGTTCCTGCAGTTAGTGCCAACATATCTAGCAAATACTTCACCATTCTGATTTTTGAACAGTTTATAGTTGGAGTCAAATGACTCATCAGAAGAATGAGAAGATTCACATGTAAAGCCAGATAGATTAGATGGATCAACTGGAGGTCCCTTTGCAGCAACCCATGAGGTTTTGGGTTACTGCTCAGGCTTTCAATATGTACCATCCACATTGGGTTTCCTCTCAAAGGCAATACCCTCTTTCCTAGGGTTCCTGTTGAGGATCTGCTTTTTAAGCACATCACAAAGAGTCGGATGCCCTTTGAGGCTTTTGTACATGCCTGTCATGTACAATTCCTTCAGCCCTGCATCATCAGTGATACTAGCAATGTCCTCAGATGAGGAATTAGTGATAGCAGAGACAGGTGAAGAATTTGTAACATTAGAAGCATTTGAACATTCAGGTGAAGAATTAGCAGATTCACGTTCAATGCATTTCAAACATGGAGGAACAAATTCTTCCGGAGTAGCGCTGATTTGTTGAGCAAGTAATGAATCACGCTCCTTCTGAAGATCTTCATAACTCACTCTTAGCTTCTCAAGATCTTGCTTTCTTTGAAGAAATTCATAAGAAAGCTTCTCATGATCAGATAAGAGAGTGTTATGTTGATCTTGAAGGGTGTCATACTTAGTATGAAATCTCTGAAGACTTTCAGCCAAAGCTTTTGACTGATCCATTTCTTCACCCAACATATCATCGCTCCTATTTAGCATGTATTGAACTTTTTCCAAAGCTCTTTGTTGTTTAGTGGCAAGGGAAGCAAGTTTGACATAGCTGGGTCCAAATTCATCACCAGATTCATCATCACTAGACTCTGATAGGTAGCATTCAGTTACCTCAACACTTTTTGTCATAAGGCATGATGAAGAGGATGATGATTCTGGTTCGAATGTCATCGCTTTGAGAGATTCCTTGAAGTTCTCAAACCAAGGATCATGACGGGTTCGATGACCTTCATAGACCTCAGAGAGACGGTCCTAGATAAGCTTCGCATGATCGAGATGCATGATGTTCCTGAACTGATTTTGAGACAGACAGGAGCAGATGACGTCTTTCGCCGTGAGGTTGAGAAGAGTGTACTTGCGAATGTCATCAGCTTCCGCCATCTTGCACAGATCGGTAAGACCAATCTCAGTGACGGTCCACAGTTCGTTGTTCATCGCCATGAGGTGCTTCTTCATCATGGCCTTCCACTTGGGATACCCGTGACCGTCAAAGATGGGGCATGACACAGTCTTCATTCCTGTGGTCGACATAACTAAAACTCCAGGCGGTTAAACCAAAATCACACAGAACAAGGGAGTACCTTGCTCTAATACCAATTGAAAGTGCGTTATATCGACTAGAGGGGGGGTGAATAGGCGATTTTTATGAATTCTTCACTGAAGAATTTGCGGGTGAGGAAATTCCTTAGCGAAGAACTACTTGCAGCGGAATAAGTATCAAAAGTAAACATAGCATAACACAAGCATGGTCATCATGATGAAATGAAGACAAGCACGGACACGAAGCTTCCCACGCTGTCTCACCACGGCACCGCGAAGATGGTCTGCACAACGAAGAACAGGAGCCGGGACTAGGGCAGCAGCACCGTTGGCAAA